>NC_047670.1:34246792-34416792 GCF_011762505.2 Arvicanthis niloticus | reverse complement strand
GGGACTTAGTCCAGTCTAGAGCTCTTTGTGTCACCTGATGTTGAAATCTTTGACTTCAACCCACATGCCCCTGTAGGCACAAAGATGGATGGGCCTGTTTTGGGAATAAAAGATACATACATGCAGCTCACGGCCACATTTGGAGTAGCCTGGACCACCACGGTGTGCTGGTGACTGAACTAAGACGAAGTGCTGTCTCACTGATAACTTTCATTCCCTCACAGTGCATCAACCAGGAAGGCAATGCAGGTCATCATTCTCAGCGTTTTAAAATCTAAGCAGGAAGGAGACAGGAGAGGTTTGCGTAGAGCCCTGGACACAGCTGCCCTGCCCTCGGCCTGTGGGTGTGGCCTGTGGGTGTGTCCCCATCTTCAAATCTCTCACACACATGCCTTTGTTCCTACCTCCTGGCAGTCAATAGGATAAAGCAGGTTCTGGAAGAATACTAGTTGGTACAGAAGCTGCCGCTAACCCTTCCTAGTTGGTCATCAGAGGAGATTTATTTGCTCTCTGAGCTTTTGACAGATGGGGACCTCACGGCACCGACATCATCGGAGTATTGGGAAATATGAGGTAATTCGTGCAAAGCCAGAGCCTGGCCCTTAATAATTTCTGTAGCTATGAAATATTTACTGCGATTCCAATACGTGCCAGGGGCTTCAGAGCTATCAACACAAACTCCTTCCCTTGGTATAGTCTTAGAGATGCAGATAAAACAGATAACTCAGCAAGCAAGTAAGTAGAAAACGTCAGTTATGATGGTGTTTGGAAGAGATTCATGGGTGCTTCAGTAGCTCTGACCCTCTAGTGAACAAGAAGGGCTGCTTTGAGGGGGGCATTTTCTATTACTTATTTTTATTAACCTACACTAATTACATATAATAACATATAATTATAACATTATATATCGTATACTTTGATTCCATGAGTCTCATATTTTCTTCTTATTTCCCCCCACTCCTGTTGATTTCCTACTTCATTCTAAATAATCCCCTCTCCACTTTCATACTTGTGTTCCGTGACCCAGGGAGATTCTTTAGAGTTGCTCAAAGAAGCACGAGTGAGGGGTTACCCACAGGAACATGGGCACCTTACTGGTGTCTACACCACTGAAGAAAACGTCTCTCCATCCACAGAGACCCAGAGAGTGGTGAAGCCCTGTGATGCCTTTTCTCTTAGTGACCAATGACTGCCTATAAATGAAGGCCATCTTTGAAGCAGAACTGAATTCCGGGGTCAGAAGCCCACAGAGGTAGCTGGGAGAAGGATGTTCCAGGTTGAGAAAGAGCTGGTGCAATGGCAAGGGCGGGTGTGCTGCACTCCAGGACTGGCTATGACCCAGGGGGCCATGCAGAGTGATGGTGGTGGCTGCTTGTGGTGGCCCTGGGTCGGGGAACTGCAGAACATCAGCTTCTACTCTGAGTGACACAGAAACAAATGGAGGGTTTGGGGCAGGGGAATGACTGAATTTGACTTGTGTTCTTTATTTCCCCCATAGGCACAGACACTATTTATTAAGACTCATTGCTTCTTGGACACCCCCATGGCATGGCTAGGTGTCTTGGTGCCCGTCTTGGTGTGCTGACCTTGTGTCCCAGAAGAGACACAAGATGCTTTCGAGTTCTAATCTGCTTTGATCCTTGTCTTTAATTTATTTCATTTTAGTTTTGGTTTGATACAAAGTCTCACGGTGTTAACCCTAGCTAATCTAGAACTTGTCATGGAGAACAAGCTGACCTCCAGTTTACATGAGATCCTCCTGCCTCTGCTTCCTGAGTGCTGGGATTAGAGGTGTATGCCACCATACACACCTTCATCCCCAATCTTCACAGAGCTTGCTGTAGGACCATTGATCAGAACCTGGCTGTATTTTCTATCTTTCCAACTTTCTGTCTATTCAAGAACCAAGTTGGGATCTTGTCCCGGTGTGAATGCTAAAAGATGATGTTGAAGCTGCCTCACCTTCAGTGAGGTCTCCAGCCCTCCTGGTGGGGTCATTGCTTACACTGAAACATGACATGGGCACACGTCACCATCACACACTTCCCACCACCCATCCATATTGGCTTTGAATACTTGCAAAACATTCAGTAGCTTCTGAGCAACTCCTGGAGGCACAGTAGTGGCTGCACTAGCAGTGGTCTGTAGACTTCCTGAGGAAGACCTGATCTATGTGTGCGCAGGAATTGGAGAGTGAGAGTGAGCAAGCCATGGGTGAAGGTAAGAGGCCAGGATGGCCAATGGCTGCTATCATGATCTATGTGAATGTGAAAGAGGGTGGGTTGGAGCAGGGTTGCAACCAGAAATACTACCTTGCTAACTGCTTAAATCCACGCTATCTAATCCCAGAGACACCACCCACACCTATCAGAACATGAAGGGCATCAGGGGACAGTGGAGATCCCAGAGGCTGTGGTCAGGGTCAAGTTGGTGGCAGACCGATGGTGGAATAGCCAGAGCCAAAACTTATCTGTGCAATAGAGCATGCAAGATAAGAAGATGTGAATTGCTGGCTGAACATGTTAGCAGAGGTCTCATTTTCTGAGACATTCCATGGGGCGGGGGATGGGGGGAGAAAGCTTATTTTAGATGTTAAGTTTGGGAAATCTCAATGAAAGTTAGCAATAATGATGATAATTATGAATGAATGAACTATGGCCCGGTGAGGATCATGGGAAGAGCAAATGCTGAATGTTTGCTGCTTGCTGAACACAAGCCCTTACTCAGTCATTTCATCTCTTAAGACACTCAGTTCAGGCTGGAGAGATGGCTCAGCGGTTAAGAGCACCGTCTGCTCTTCCAGAGGTCCTGAGTTCAATTCCCAGCAACCACATGGTGGCTCACAACCATCCGTAATGAGATCTGATGCCCTCTTCTGGTGTGTCTGAAGACAGTGACAGTGTACTCACATACATAAAATAAATAAAAACCCACTCAGTTCACAAGAGTTTGTTACAAAAACTCTGGGTAAAATACAAGGGGGGAAACCTAGGCACAGAGGTAAAGCAGCTCGCTAAATATCACCTGAGCATTGCTGGGGACATGTGGTACTCATTTGTGGCAACTCTTCCCAGAGACAGATACTGTCAATCCTACACCTCCAGTGAGCAAGCAGACACTCAGATTCACAAAACTGAAGAACAGATCTGAGGATAGCCATCAGGCCCCCCTAAAACCCTTCTCATTCTCCCTCCCCACATCCTCACTCTGAAAACCTCAGAAAGGCCATGTTTATATTGTCAGTTGGTCTATCTTGCCACTCAATGCTCTCCGGCAGCTACTGAGTTGTGTAGGGTTTTCTGAGTTTAGTTGGTTGCTGCTGTGACCAACACATGGCATAGTGAGGAGACACTGATGGCCAGAGTAGATTTTAATGGTGCCTCAGGACTCCTGACAGTCACTTAACCATGTGGGGGGTCTAAATTTCAAAACTGTACCCTCTTCGCATGATACCTACCCCCATTACGAAAGTCTCTTGGCCTCCCGCCTGGCCTGACCATGAAGCCAAGAACAGAGTGCAGAAAGGGTGGGCTAGCCATAGCTAGTCTGCTGTGGTCTCTGAAGAAACAGATTGTTCACTACTTTTCCTCAGACGTGAACTGAAGTATTTTATTGGACTGAAACTCCAATATCAAGAGTCCCGAGGAAAACAGGCCCTGCTTACCCTGCCTTGTCAAATCTCCATTATTTTAAGAGATGAACAGCGAGACTGAAAACAAGCAGGGCCTGAGAATGAGACCTAAATGTCTTCCCACATCCAGCCATGTCCGCAGATATTTAATGAGGACAACTTAGTTAATTTGGGGTTGAGGGTAAGAATATGGGGTGGGGGCTGTGTTCCATTTATAAAGAATAAAATAATTAAATTCGGTTCAGTGGAAGGAGCCACTGAACTGGAAGGAATTCGTAGACCAATGGGGGAAGGCCAACAGCACAGGAATAAGGGGTTGATCATGGCCACCTTTTCCAGGGACAGCTGAGGGGAGTGGCTTCCTCCAGAGGCTGTTTCATAAAGGGAATTATCTCTGCAAGGTGGGGCTAGCTCAACAGATTGCTTCAATTCCATAGGGACAAACATGTAAATATATACACACACACATATGTGTACACACACATACATGTACACACACACACACACACACACACACACACACACACACACTACAGCCACCACATCCTGAGGTTTCAGTGAGTTATTTGCTGTTCAAAACATGATGAGGACAAATGTTAAGCATCCTCACAGAGAAGCCTTGTCGCAAAGGGTTGTCTGTGACAGAGCATCCATAGGCCCCTCAGTGAGGTGACCATGTGAAGCTAGCCCTCAAAGCTGTCTTCAAATAACAAAGTTGGAGTTAGGAGGCAAAGAGAAGCAACAAGAACTAAATAATTTGTTCAGGGTTTTGACACCCATCTTCTTTCTACACATGGTTACTTCTACCAGGGACAATCCCACTTTTTGTCCTTAGATGTGACAAGTGGGGTCACCTTCTGAGGACAGAGGGTGTCTAGTACCAGAGTGAGTGCAGTGTCAGGAATGGAGGCATGCGAACGTTCTGAGGACTGTTGCCCCTTTAGAATAGTAAGCAACTCCTCTGAGGACAAGCCTAGGGGCCATTTGCCAGGTGGGCACTAAGTTCTTTGTAATGTGCCCTGAGCCAGGCACATAGCCATGGAGCATGAGAGGCTCTAAGACAAGGCCTCTGACCCTAACAACCAACCGAGGAGCCAAGACTCCCATATGGGAATAACCTGGGGACCATGACATCATGCACTTACCTCCAGGGCCTGGCTCTGAAACTGTAGAAATCCGCTAGTGTAAGATAAGGAAGGGTGTAGACTCAGAGAAGAAAGCATAAAATGGGGCCTGAAGCTCACCTCAAAGAATATCGGTGAGTGTAGGAGAGTGGATGCAGGGGGATGTCTGAAATCTGTGGCGGGTAGGCTAGAGCAGGCTCAGAAAGATCACAGCCTCCAAATACATCTTCAGTGCAGGCAGAGACACAAAGGAAAAGGGCGTCCATTTTGGAAGTGGAGTGGGGGCACAGAAGGACCTAGCCCTGTCCAGTCCAGCATCATTTTGAACCATAGATTCTTTTTGCACGTAGCCCCTGAGAACGCTGTGGTGCGTGGACAGCGTGAAGTGGACCCAGCTACTTGCGGCCTTACTCTGTCTCAGCTCTTCTCAACAAACTACCCACACTGACCGCAGCATCTGAATTCACATCCTCGGTCCTGCTCCTGTGCCCCAGGTGGCACAACAATTCTAATTTACTCCTCTGTTGGATTTTAAAAGCATAAACATACATGTTCTTGTCTACCAGAGCCTCTGTCTTGAGACGACACTCATTTTCCCACCCCTCTGAGATGCTCTTAAGAGCAAGTCATGTGAATCAGTAGGGCATTTGGCTGGAATAGAACTCCGAACCCTTGTGATTGGTGTTGACATTACTATTAATTTTACTACGTTCCATCTAGACAGAAGCCATCACAAGGCAAAGGCTATTTGAGGACTAAGTACAATATCAAAAAAAAAAAAAAATCACTTTCAAGCATCAGCAGTGGAAAGATCCCTTTGGACTGGCACAAGAAAAGAGTTACCCAAAGGCAGTAACATTAGAAGGTAGGAGGACATCAGGGCTTTTGTTTGGTTTTGGTTCCAGGCCCAGCATTTTGAGAGGGGTTTTTAATTACTCCCTGGCGACAGAAGGAACACAGGGCTTCTCAAAGACGATGGAAGGAATCCTCACAGACAGGGTGAAAGGGGGCTGGGCTTGAGAGCCTCACTAGAGGCATTGATTCCATGCCAAGCTCAGGCCAGTGACCTGCATGCTCCAGAGGAGCCAGAGGATGGGGCACTCTTCCCTCAGGAAACAAGTGCCCACGTGCGGGCTCAGTGCTTACACGGCTGCATCCTACAGAACTCCCAGCAATGTCTGACTCTACTCTAAGGCTGTTCTTCTCAAGACTCCCACCACCTCCCAACTTGGTACCCAGAAGCCTCTGAAACGCTTCTCCTTGCCAACGGTATTCATCCAACCCACCGGAAGGGCTGCTTCTTGCCTTCCACTCAAATCTACCCAGGGCTCTCTCCTTCAGCATTGCTGTAATCTCCGGCATGCACGTCCACGCAGCCCCCTGCAGTGTCGTCTCCCAACCCCTGCCTCATCCCGCCCTTCTGTGGTTCCACTTCAGCTGTCCTCCCCTCATCCCATAATAGTCATCTCAAACTGGAGATCAGACACAACACTCTCCAAAACCTGTGAAGGCTCTCATTGAACTCAGAAATATTCCATAGTCTTGTATGGTCCAGCACATGGCTCCTGTCTGTCTGTCTAGCACAGAATCTGCCTCTTTCTGAAATGGCCAGAATAATCCCTCCCCTAGGCTAGCAGACTGAGAGCAGGACTAGAATGTGTAATTGAGCTTTTGTTGTTGTTGCTGCTCTGTTCCGGGAACTGGGACCCGATCGTCAGAGAAGCACCTTGCCATTGAATTTTTCTGCTTAAAATCGTACTTTTGTATTTTAGTCCTCTCAACCACTCAAGGGTCATTGTATTGCATTGCAAGTTTCTCTGCTTTTCTGCAAGCAGGATACTACTGATGATTACTGTGGCAGTATCAACACTGATGCCTTGCTTGGACCCCAGGCAATGTTTGTTCTTCCCGGAGTAGAAGTAAAAGCAGTTCTAGAACACAGTCCACGTAGGTTACTGGAAACCTAATGAGATCTCCTTTAAATTATCAGCCAGGTCATTCCCTCAGGGTAATGACAAACGTATGTTCTTCAGTGCCATCTCTGGCATCTTCTACAGCACCTGATAACTTACCCTAAGTACGTTTACTGGTTCTTGTATTGAACACATCTTTCTCTTTTTAAAAATGATTTATTTATTTATGTATATGAGTTTTCTGCTTGTATATATACCTGCATGGTTGAAGTGGGCATCAGATTTCATTATAGGTGGTTGTGAGCCACCATGTAGGTGCTGGAAATTGAACTCAGGACCTTTGTAAAAACAGCCAGTGCTCTTAACTGCTGGGCCATCCCCCCAGCCCTGTATATGCTTTACCGTTGTTAGTTCTCACAGCACAGCAAAGAGGTGAGAGGTGAGAGAGCCAGAGTTCAGAGAGATTAAGTGACTCACCCAAGGTCATACTGCTGGTGAGACACTGTATTCTAATTGTCCTCTCTTTGCTGTGTTTTTGTTTGTTTGTTTGTTGTTGAGCCCAGGGCTAACCTCACACTTATATAACTGAGTTCCAGATGGTCCTGTCTCAGCCTCTTGAGTGCTGTGATTACAAACATGTACCAACGTGGCTGGCTACAGGAGTGAGTTTTTGTACCCAGAGGCTCTTAGAGAAGATGCTATAGCCAAGAGGTGGATATTGGCTTGAAGTCCACAACTTTCAATGTCAATTTCAATGGCAACAATTCTATCAAGCTGCCTTCCAGGGTGTGGGCACAAGCCATGTAAGACCAATGCGTGTCTATGTTTAAAACCAGAAGGATGATGAGCGCTCAGACATCACCGTGTAAGGGGCTCCCACTGGCTTAGATGCTCATTGCTGGAGAGTCATGTCCTTTTTCTTTCCTGCCTATTCCTCGAAGACAACAGAGCATAGCTGGAGAGAGAGTGTGTGTTGCAAAAGGCATAGGCACTTTGGATGATGGAGATTCCAGCCAGATGTGAAAACTGTAAGCAGTGTGTGTGTGTGTGTGTGAGAGAGAGAGAGAGAGAGAGAGACAGAGAGAGACAGACAGAGAGAGAGAGAGAGAGAGAGAGAGAGAGAGAGAGAGAGAGAGAGAGAGAGAGGATAGAAACAGAGAGACAGAGAGACAGAGTCAGACACACACAGAGAGAGACAGAGACAGAGAAAGACACACACAGAGAGACAGACAGACAGACATACACACACACACACACACACACACAGAGAGAGAGAGAGACAGAGAGAGAGAGAGAGAGAGAGAGAGAGAGAGAGAGAGAGAGCGAGAGCAAGAGAATGAATGTGTAAAGAGGATGTATTTTCTCCCCCCATTACTCTGGGTCTTAAACTTTACAAATCAATAAGCTTCCTCTTAATAACATGAATTCTCCCAAATCAGGAAATGAGAAACTCCCCCATAAGATACATGCCAGTAGATTATGATCCAAACTCCTCCACCTCAACTGGGCAAGTGTTTCCAGGTGCTAAGAACTCCTTTCCCAAGTCCTTTACGGGCAAACAGGCCACCAGGCTGGACGGAACATCTCAAGACCAAGGGTTTCCCTTGATCTGCCCACCATTGGCATTTGCATCCAAGCAAGTATGCTAGGGACGCATTATCCATTTTCCCAGCATTCCCTTGGACCAGGGACCCATTCCCAGTGGCATACATAGTTATCAGTCAGTGCTGTCCTACTGTGTGGGTCAAAGGCCACTACTGATTTGCTGTGAACCAATGGAAGGTTCCTCCAACCAGAAACATCACCCCACCCTGAGGACTCCTTTCTGAATGCAATTACAATCCTCATGATAGAATATCCCTGAGGCAAAGAGAGGTCAGGCAGATTATGGAAAACATCCCAGACTGTGTATCTAGGAGGTTCTTACTGCACTTGTGATGTGCATAATCCCATGTGACTACTTATTCTCATTGACCTTTGACCTGTGAATTTTCAAGTCCTGAGTCACAATGAGAACTACCAATACTATAGTAGAAGCGAAGTCTTGTAAAGGTAAGCAACAGTCATATTTGTGATTACCTCAGTATTTTTATGTGGTGTGTGTATGTTTGTGTGTTGTATGTACATGTGTCCACATGTATGTGTGCATATGTGCTCATCCATGTGTGTGCATATGGAGGCCAGCACTCAACATTTAGTATCTCCTATTGCTCCCTACCATGGTGTGTGTGCGTGTGTCTTTCCACAATGTCAAAATTTATTAAATAACAGTAAATTCGGAACGTTTAGATGCATCCAGTTATCATCAAATCCACCTATCTTGGTCTCCTGATCAAGATAATGTAAGTTCTTCATTCTAACATTAATTAAGAATATTAACTCATAGAATGCTTCACATGGCACACAGCGGACATATCTGTATCTATATGGGTTGTAGAATGAATGCAAGTTAAGGCTCTAATAGCAGAGTTGAAAAGGCCTTCGAAGCGAGATCTGCCCCTGCATTTGTGATCATGGTCACATACTCCCATGCCCACGCTCTGTTAGTGCTGTGGATCTGAACTCTGGTTCTCGTGTTTGCACAACAAATACTGGACCAACTGAACCATCTCCCAGTCCTATCGCAGTAGTTTAGGTTTCTGTTTAAAAGTTCATGCACAGCTGCCTGTGAATCAGGATGCCATCTCTGGCTTGCCACTTGGGTTTGCAGGGAATGAGCCGAGACAACGGCTCTCTAAGAGAGACCCCACTTTATGTGAGAACTTCATAGAAATGTTAAGATTCGTAGACTCACCCCTGACCACTGAAGCAGAAATTCTGAGGGTAGGCTCTGCCTTTTGACAAGGCCCAAATGAGAAAGATGCTCACCAGAATCTGAGAACTTCTGGACTTTAGTCATCAGGATTCCTTGGGTGTATGTGACATAGAAGACAAGTTACTGGGTCATATCTCCTGGGTTATGGAAAGTCAGTAGGTAATGGGGTAAAGCCCAGGACTGAATGTTTTAACAAGTTCCCCAGATAACTTTATTGAGCACACATTGAGTCTAGTGGGAAAAGAAAGCTCAGGTGATAGGAGGGACCCAAAGCAGGGGAGGGGGAGGTTGGGTTAGAGGACAAGGTCTTCAGTCAAGGCTGGAGACCTAAGACTGAAGTACTAAGGTGTTCTCAACCTCAGTTCTATAGATCTGTGGCACAGACTCTCCTCCAATGTCTTCACTTGCCAGCTAGGGAACCAGAGTCCTCAAGAAAATAATGGCTTTTCTAAGTCTGCATGACATTGTACCAGGCAGAGCTAGGATTGGAGCCAGGGATGTTTGACACCTGCTTGTTGTCTCCAAGATCTGGCTTTGCAGCCCAGCATTGTGCACATATACCTTTCCTAGACACCCGGATGGGCTTGGTATCAGCCCTCACATAACAGGGCAAGGTTGGCTCACCCTCAGGGCATCAGTACATGTAAAATGGGTGTAATATCTACCCTTACAAAGCTGCTGGCTTAGGTCAAATGTGATCATATACAAGGAGACGTGTCCCATGCTGTCCATCAGCCACCAGGGATGCAGAGACTAGGAAGTAACAGGAGGCTGTGTGATAACGCCTGCCAGAACTATCTGTAATATAGACAGAGTGAGAAGCAGCACTCAGAGCCATCAGAACTTGGCCATACACCCAGTGTGAACTTGGACCCCTGCTTAGGGAACCCTGAGCCTGAAGGGCCCACTCTCATCCCAATACCCAGGCTATGCAAGCATCCTTTTTGTGTTTGCTTTGTAGTCTGTGCTAGACTGAGCAGTTTATAGGCAGGAAGGAGAGTCGCTTTTGTATCCTCAGGAGGTCTGGCATGTCCAGAGAGCGCTCTAGAAATGGTGGTTTCAGATAGGGAGGACCTATAAGGGCTTCCAGGGGAGCAAATACTTCAGGAAGTCCTAGGGCAGCTTCCTGGAGAAGCATCATGTCTTCTAAAACGTAGAAGTCTCTTGACTACTCAGCAGGGACCCAGTGTCATCCAGTCCACCTGGCTCATGGTCTCCTGCGTGAACAGTCACTAGAGACAGAGGAGGAGCCACAGGAAGGAGGCAGAAGCCATCAGCACTATGCAGGACTCTATGCTGCTAAACCAGAGACTAAGTGCAGGGTGTACAGCACATGTCACGACCAAGGCTCTCCTGATATTTGTTCTTCCCGTCTCTCCCTATATCCTGGTGTGAAGGGTCAGACGAGGCATCCAGAGATACCAGAGCCTGGGGAGTGAAGACTCCTGGGCAGGTAGACAGGAAATTGGCACTTCCTCCACTCACTCTGCCTTTGTTCTAGTCTAGATGTTGACTGTCCCCTGTGTCCCAAAGTTCAACATGTATCCGTTGTACCACATGTGATGGGACTTGCACTTTATAGGCACTATAAAGAGATACCGAGAACAGTTTGGAAGGAAGAGATTATAGGACCTTGGGTCACTGATGTACCCTTGAAGAGGATTGTGTGGTTCCTATTTCTCTCATCTCTTACTCCCGGACCATGAGGTATGTAGTTCACCTTGACCAATGCTTCCATCATTATCACCTGTCATGGCTATTAGAGGCCCAAAGCCATAGTCTTTAGACCAGAAGCCCTCAGACTGTGAGCCACTTTTCTCTTCGTAAGTTAATCATCACCAGTATTTCATTCTAGTGACTGAGCTGACTGGTAGCCCTGATGGTCTATGCTGGCCTTGGTTCTAGTGCTTTGCTCTTCTCCTTTTGAAAGGTTCTGAGAGAATAGGGGTGGGCAGTTCTCCATTCTTCACTAGAGATAAAGCCAACAGCACAGCCAGTAGCTGGCCACCACTGGCCCAGCAAAGCGCAGTACATTCAAAGCTGATACTATAGATTGGTCGTTGACTTTCTATGAAAACTGTTAGTAGCATCCGGGACCATGAAGACCATCACCGAGTATGTTTATTATGCTCCTGACAAACACTTTCCAGTCACAGAGTTGATTACTCCTCACAAGGGTCTTCTGAGGTAAATGCTATCATTATTCCCATTTGAAATCGGGGAAACGGATGGGCAGAGAAGTTAACCCCAGGATCACGGACTGTTGGCTGGTGAGGGGGTGAGGCTGGACTTGAACCTAGGCCAGCAGCATTGAAGCCTATTGATTTCCATGGCATTTTGCTGAACATAAGGTTCTGTGTTTCCAGTTAGGGAAGATGGAGGGATGGAGAAAAGACAACTGGAGGCAGCAATCATTTGCCAAGCAAGTTGAATGTCTTTATTCCCTGACCGTGAGGTATGGGACCACAGTTAGGGAGCTGAAGACAGTTGGGAAAGAAAGCTGAAGCAAAAATGGATTCAATGATTGCTAGATTATTCCCAGTTCAAAAAGCACATCCCAGTAGGCAAATTCCCATAGACACTAGGTGTTAGCATTGGACAACCTAGCTCTAGACCAATGGCCCCATGTAGTGGCCTCTTCAAAGGGAGCCTGCTGTGGGTCCATGTTATCATCTACTTAGGAAGGTTTAGAACATTCTTGCCTTCTTCCCAACACAATCATGGACCAGATAAGCACTGTCCTGTCAATGCCCACTTTCTGTATAACTCACATTTCAAAAGATCATGTTTCTCATATATTAACTTCCCCATTGACAGAATAGCCAAACACAAAGACTGGAGTTTGTGAGCTGAACAAGCTAGCTATTATCATCTTATTCTAGCCCAGAACAAAACCAAGACAGTCCTTCTGCCCGCCACGACCCTGTGACATTTTAAGTAGTCAGAGCCACATAACCCTGAGTCTTGCACAGTTGCCACTGGTTTCTGAAAAGTCATGTGGGCTTTTAGCAAAACATCAGTCTAAACGGTCTCTCAGGTCTCTCTGACACGAAGTCCTACAATCCTACAAAATCTGAGAGTGTGCGTTGCTCATGGGAACAGATCACTGCCAGACTTATTTTCGTCCCTCTGTGTAGTAAGCAGGAAGGACCCCTTGAAGCCCAAAGGAGGCCACATGAGGACACGAGCTGGGCAGGCCCCTGCCACTTTGCACTGGGTGTGGAAAACACATGGAACTCATTGGGCCTGAGAGCTAAAAATATAAACAAGCCTAAGAAAGTGTGGATGGGTTCAGGGATGAGCAATGGCTGGGGTGGGGGTGGTGGTGGTGGGGGGGAGGAGTGATGCCCAGGCCTCTGTAGCTTGCTCTTGCTCAGGTCCCCATTAGCCAGGGGACTCCTGAATGAGCGAAGAGCCTATGCTTTCCCTGAATGTGCATGTGCCCAGACGAAAATAAAGAAGAAATGAAGAGAATGCAGAAGGTGTATGATGATGTTCTGTTATTGGAACGAACACACACAAACACACACAAACACACACACACACACACACACACACCATTCACAATGCATTTAGAATTGAAAGAGTCATTTCTGATGTTATGCGCAAGGATTTAAAGTATTTCCACATTTTGCTGTGATTGGGTGCACACCTATTTTTATAAAATGATTTTCAGTACGTATTCTGTATTTTGTTTAGCGTTTAAGTAACTGTTTTCTTTCCTTCATACTAAACAAGCTTACTGGATAACTTAAAGGTTTCTGCCACATTCTTAATCATTAGTTTATGTAATTGTCCAATTATCTTACAATTCATCTCTAAGTTGACATTACTTTCCTCTTCCCAGTTTTCTGCTGAATAAATATTGCTGGGATAGACTGGGCTGGTGCTGCTTCCGAAGCAGAGTCCCACGCAGTATGGACTGGCCTTGAACTTTATAGGTAGCCAAAGAGGACTTCTGAGCCTCCTGCCTCCACCTTCCTGCAGGCAGAGTGACTTCTTTTTGGAGAAATAATGATAAACTCCAGAATTGCATGGTGGAACAGTAAGAAGTTTTCCTCTCCATGAGAGGAAGTGACACCAGTGTGCCCTAACTTGCTGCGTTTCTCTCATGAAAGTTCCCAGGAAGTCCCTGACGCCCCAGCCAGATCTTACCCTGTTTCTCCAGCTATTTGTTTATGCAGTGGGGCTCTTGGCTCCAGCAGTCTGGCGTGCAATGCTGGAATGGTTAGGAATGCAAATCTCCCACTCTCCCATTGTGCTCTAATTGTGACTGGCCTTGGCCTTCCTTTACCTGAATCAGCTGAAAGGGGGTTGGTAGGGCTGTGACTTAGTAATGTGAGAAGGGCAGGGTCTACCGGAAGCAGAACTGTGTCTCCTCTTTTTCCATTACGTCCTAACGGAGTAAGTCAGCTCCCTTCTCCCAGTGCCAACTCTACTAAAGGCCATTATGCACCAACAGAGATGGAGACATTTATCTCCTGGTAACTGTGAGAACTGCCTTCTGTACCTCCAGCATGGATGGAAATCAAGATGTTTACTCAGTGACCATCCCCAGGGACTGAAATGTGGCTCTAATCTGCTGACACTTCTGAAACACATTGCTTAAATTTCACTTTCTACACCTCTGGAACCTACCAGAAACTTGTCAAATTAACTTGCTTCAATCCTACCCTGGTGGGCTCTGATCAGGAAATGCAAATAGAGAAACCAGGAGTCCCTGCTTTGGAAATGAGGGCTACCCCTTGAAAGGTACTGGGCTTGCATCAAGCTAGCTTGTCAAACAACTTTGTCAGCACCAGGATTTCTGGGATGGAGGGAGAGATCAAAGGGGTCTGTGACAGGTGCTTAGATGTGGTTTCCTCTGGATGCTCCTTGAGACAGAACCTGCACATGCTATAGGCCTCACATGGCAGAATCTCTTTGGCTAGCAACAAACACACTTCTTTATCACCAGGCAAATTCTTCTTCACAATATGTCCCTGTCTTTCCTTCTACCAGTGCAGGGCTATCACTACTTCGAGTGATGCTGTGATGTCACAAAGGCCATCAAGTTGAATTCCATCTATTTACTTTACATCTTTGGCATGCCAAGATCAGAGTGCTTGCTCAGTATTCAGTCCTGACAGCCACACACTCGGGAGAGATGGCTGGAGCAGGAGGCTTTAGAGTTTGAGTCCTCCTGGGATACATTCATTGCAAGGCCTTTTCTCAAACAAACAGAATCCCAGAGTGCTCTGAGCCCAGGCTCCGCTTTGCAGGTTTGTCACAGGGATTTGCTTGTACATCTGATCTCTGTCCTCGATGGACAGTCAGGTCTTTATGAGGTCTGTGCACTTTTTTTTCCCAGCTCCTCCCATGAGGTGGGAGAGTTTTCATAATGCTCTTTTTTTAAAAAAATCATTTATTTTAATTTTATGTCCATTGGTGTTTTGCTTGCATGTATGTCTGTATGAAGGTGTTGGATCCCCTGAAACTGCAGTTACAGTTCTGAGCTGCCATGTGAGTGCTGGAAATTGAACCCAAGTCTTCTGGAAGAGCCACCAAGTGCTCCTAACCACTGAGTCACCCCTTCTCCCTGCTAATTAATACAGATGTATACATGCATATATTCCTTTAAAGGGAATATTAAATGTGAAAAGCATAGATAAAATATGATCTTTTTTCTTCCAGGCCAACTTTAGCCACTGTTGTGAGTTCTTGAATGTCTTTAAAGGTAAAAGGTGACAGGCTGTGTTTAAGTAAACATTGGTGGCTATAAATACATTATTTGGGATTTGTAGATGTGGAGGCAAACTCACAGGGTAGAGACAAGATGCATAAACAAATTCCTGTGGCAGTATAAGAACTCCTGACTTGAGAAAACTCACTGTGTAGATTAGAATAGCCGTCATGAGAGAGGAGCCCTCTGCAAAATGAAGCTTGCTTGGCTCAGCCTCTCGCTAGTGACTGATTCACACCTCTGACTTTGCACATAGTTAGATTATGGCTTAAAACAGTGTAATGACACATACAGGTTATACATATCCTCCTGTTTTGGGACTGTATCTTGTACTATCCTTGAATCTAGATACCTTGAATCCTCCTGCCTCAGTCTATGTGCTGGGATTATAAGTGTGTACTACCACGCAGGACTCTGTATTCCTTATTTTGCCTAAAACCCATGAGAGCATCTATTCTTTCTTTTTCTTCTTCTTCTTTTTTTTTTACTTTATTTTTCAATTTCTATCAAGTTCCCAATATTATTTCACAGAAATAAAATCATAAAATTTACACTGAGATTATCTTAAAAAGATCAACTAATGAAGCAATTTACCGAAAATCGTAAGACATTTGAGCTATTATGTTTCCAAAAATGCTATATAACTGTTGTAATAATAAAATTCTACGATAATAGCATAAAGACAATGAGATGACCAGTGAAATATGAAAGAGCACTCACAAAATATATCCAAACATGTAAGTTCAATAAGATTTTGGTAAATGTGCCAAACTTGGGGAACGACAGTTTCCTAGATATTTTTAAATTAGAAGACCAACGCGCTATCCATTGAGCCACAGAGCCACCGGAGAGCATCTATTCTTATATCTATTACTGTTAATATAGTTATAACCCATGAGAGCCTCTATCCTTACATCTGTTATTATTAGCATAGTTATTTAAATTCTATTTAATCTGTGACTCAGAGTCAAGCAAATGCTTTCTTCAAACAATATTTTTTGGCAAAATATGATGTTTTAATGACTTTTCAAAAAGATCAACACCCTCCAGTTGAATTGTAGATGAGGAGTTATAATCTGCCAGATTCTGAGCACTTCGCATAAAGGCCCAGACACAGCCTAGCCTTCCTCTTAGCAAGCACAACCCACAGCCAACCCTCACAGGCTCCACATGGGGCGGGGGGCGAAGCTCCCAGAAGATTATGCAGCACAGCAACCCACTATCAGACTGTCAGCCAAAGCTCCCATGGCCTGAAGCAAGCACCCTGAGACTCTCCTGTTTAAGAAGGTGGACTAAACCTCCTGCTGTTCCTCCATGGAACCTGTCTTGGGTCACCCATGGCTTCTAGTCCTCACCCAGCAGAGTCTTTTCTCATCAAACCCCTTCCTCCTATTGCACATGACACCACTGGGGTGAGGAGCTGTCACCACACACCTCTCCTGGGTATATGTGTCCCCCTGCAGCCCCTTTCCCCCATTACAGGCCTCTCTCTCTCTCTCTCTCTCTCTCTCTCTCTCTCTCTCTCTCTCTCATTTAAGGAAAACTGGAATATAGTTCACTTCTCTTCTGAGCTCAGGTGGATACTTGTCCTCTTTTGCTTTCCCAATTGACACTGTCTACTTCCCGGAGGTCCCTTCTCCCCTCTCTTTGACCCCCCCCCCCCCCACTTTGTGCCTCTCTGCTCCCCAGGCCCCAGGCACTCTCTTGTTCATCTGGCTGTTTCCTTCCTTGTCTTCTTGTCTATTTTGCTGACATTCTTTTCCAGAGATCACTAGCCCGGAAACCCCCATGTCTTAACCATCTACCTACAGATCTGCTCTTTCTTTCTCAATTAAGATTCCAGTTCCAAAGTCTGCCAGATCTGGGTAATCATGTATGAAACAGGACTATATTTTTATAGCCAAGTTATCACTTATGCTTGGAATCCAAAGTGATTTTGAATTTTGACATGTTTTCATACATATAGTAAGACATCTTGAGGATGGGCCTTAAGTCAAAAGATGAAATTCATCAAAAAATATATATATTGTATCATATATATAGCTTAAAGATAATTCATATAAACCATTTTATGCATGGAACAATCTTTTGTGGTGTGGGATTTTTCTACTTGTGGAGTCATGTCAGGGCTCAGGAAAAAATTAGGATGTTGAAGCATTTCTGATTTTAGATGCTCCTACTGGGCATAGCTAACATGTACCACCTTGCTCTACAGAGTTGTAAAAACAAAGTGAGATAATCCATACACTGCACTTGGCACTGAGAAAACTCACAGACATTAGCAATCACGGTCACTATTACTGTGTTTGTTAATATATTAGTCATGGTCCCCTATATAAAGCACAGCTTGCCAGGTTCTAAGTTTCTCCTCTTCAGACCTCTGACCTCTCTCCATCCCAGGCCCTTATTCCTGGCTGAATGTTTTTTAGAGACTTGTAAGATAAATTTATACTGAGAACCGAGGGATCAAAATTCTACCTTCATGAAAGAGCAAAACAGCAAAGCCCCAGATCATGTAACCATCTTTCTGGGTTCTGTCTTCCTAACTATGAAGGAAAGTTGGAACCCGGACAGCATTTCTACAATATCACTCTAGAAACTTCCTTTTCAGAAATGTTCACACTATAACAAAACCCCTTTGGCCAGAACAGAGCCATGCTCTGTGAACAAGCCTGCTTCCCAGCACCTGTCTCCCACATGATGGCTCAGTCATTTGTGTCAATATTCCAATCCTGTCTGCACCACCTGGCACCTCGGCTGAGTCTAGAAGGCTGGTCAGACTCTCCTAAGAAGGGCCTGTCAAAAATTTCTATTCATTGTACAAAATAATGGGTTTCACGATGCATATCAAGTACTTTGATCATTCTCATTTCCCTCTGTTACCCTCTCTGGTCCCCCTCTGCTTCCCAAATAGTCCCCCAAGTAGAAGCTTTCATTGGTATAAATCTCAGCTGTGTAAGGAAGAAGAACAAACCGCAAGCTTTGCTGAAAAACTGGAGCAAGGTTCTCTTTAGTGAGTCTCCAGGTACTGTGCAGGCAATCACTGGGTATCATGGGCCTGTAACTAGGCTCCTGCCTGGTGCAAGTGTCTCCTGATTAAGCTGGCTGCCAGGCACAGGGCATTTCAGGCAGGAGTGGTGAATTTTGAAACCACACAATTACTAGTAGTTTGGAAAGTCCTTTTGAAACACCATGCCAATCATTGGATTCATTTTTCAAGCCTCTTTTTAAATGCAAAATATGCTAATATGTTGTTGGAGTGTCCAGCAGGGAAACCTGCTAGAAGCTGGGGCCTCTCTCCGATGGAAGTTAAATGGGAGGCTGGTGGGAAATGGGTACTGTGAGAATAATGGTCCATTTTCCCTCCAGGGAAGAAAATAGGGCTGATGCCACCAGGCTCAAGTGTTCCTTTGTACTCCTTTCAGCTGCAGAAGGTGTGAACGCCCTTAGAAAGTTGCAGATTCAGAAATAATGGGCTTCTCGGCTACTCAGGCCCCACTCCAGCCCCTGGTAAGTGAGATGTGTCCTTCAGTTAGTGTTAACTCCTCCCCCCCAGCAAGAAAGAGACAATGCAGGGCACAGAGAGAAAGGGGAAGGAGAAATTTATAGCATGGGGGAGTAAATTAATTTAGGCTGAAAGGACTGGTTCCGCGCAGCTTTTGACAAATGATGCAGTCCAGTTCTTTGCAAAGCTCCGTTTCTCTTACCTGCATTAAGAGGAAGATAAATTACGGCCCGGGGGGAGGGGGGCTCTCTCGGAGGTCCTGGGACATGAGTTCATTACCAAATATTGTTACATCTATTTGCCCCAAACCTCTTACACTCATTTAATAACCAATGGCAAAACGTCATTAGAAGTTGCATTTCTGGGTTGCATAACAAATATACATTGCTGGGTACTAAGTTGTATGTGTAGGACCTCAGGATGAGCCCCGGGAGGGGGAAGTGACATTTAGATGTGTGGGTATAGCCATTTATAGTTATCAAGCAACTACCATCTCCCAAGGATTCCTAAGAGTTAATACATGCCTCAGTGGCAGTGGGAGAGGTCCATCTGGGCTCAAAGGTAAGGAAGGCTTGCCTTTCAGAGGAAAGCCCTATGCATCCTATGGAGTTTTAGGCCCAGTACCTGTGAATTGTTAGCTTGAAGCTGGTTTGGGCCTTCAGGTGTATTTCCTTCCACCAATATCATGTGTTAAGTATTTTGGATGTGTCTCTGAGAAACCAAGAGTTTCTTGATTTCTTTTCCTCAAAAGAGTTAAGAAGGGACTAGCTAGCAGCCCAGAGCCTATGAGATCTCAGAACCACTGGCTGGGACTCAGTGGCAAATGGACCGTTTAGTCTGGGATTCTCATTGCCAAACCCACCTTCCTCTCTCTTACTTAATCTCTGTCTCCTTTATTCCAGGCACCCGTCTGCAAGCTTGGCCTCGTGCCTCTTTCTTTGTATACTAAAGGTGTGAGGCTGAGATTAAGACTTTGAGTTCATGCTTGAATTTGGTGCTCTGATAGACACTGGGTCTGTGATGGACACTGGGCCTGTGCTCTTGGCTACATCCCACTGTGTGTTGTTACCAAGGCAATGTAGAGATACAGGATGCCATAAGTATAGTAGAACTGCCACAACCACTTTATACATGATGCACAATCACCCTGGCATTAGATGCTGGAAGGCAAGATGAGCAAGAGATCTTAAAAGAAGTCAAGGATAGACCAAGAGAAGCCTGGGAGAACTTAAGAAAGAGATGCAGGGCTCTTAGCTTAGGACCTGGTACTCGGTTTACCCAGTTTTGTTTTTGACTTTTAAAATGTATTTTTATTGTAAAATAGAATGCAGAATTCACATGACACTTAACATAGACTGCGATGATTTGTGTGTGGGTTTTTTTCTTTTTCTTTTTCTTTTTGGTTTCTATTTTCTTTTCCTAAGTCACCAGAGCTTTTTAAAGTCCGCACTCACTGTAGAGTAAGAAACCGAACTCCTGTCTGGTGTGGAATGGTGGATATATTAGGAGGCAGTTGGAAAACCTGTGGCCCAAGCTCCAACCTGACAGTCAGGAAAGGCAGTTTGCCTTCTGTGGACCTCAGAGGGAGCCACTGCTTTTGGATTCTGTGGAGGATGGGGAGGGTGGGAGGAACCTGCCGGGGTGGCTGTCACCAGAGAGACAGTGATGTGGTCAGGAGCTGAGGCTGGAATCAACCGGTTGCTCTGGCTACAGCAGAATGGTGTCTACCAGAAGCCAGATGGCGGAATTGTCACAGACCTGTTTTGGGCTGATGCTTGTTCAAACTGCCAATCCCCACCCCCCATGTCGAAGAAGCTGGGTGTTTTGGGACAGTGCTAGGTTTATACGAGGTCATGAGGGTGGCACCGTCTTCACGGGATGAGAACCCTGAGGAGAAAAAGGGAGGAGAGACTCTGTCTCCACCACTTAGGGACACATGTGTGGGAGCCGTGTGCAGGACAAGAAGGGGGCCCTCTGCAGGAACGGAATCTTCCAGCACCTTGATCTTGGACCTAATCCAGTCAGTTGCCAGGAGGGTGAGGGGCAAATGCCTGTAGTGTTCTGCTTGGCAGCATCAGCTAAGACAAGTCGCTGCTGACACACAGAGGTTAAGGAGGAGCCTAAGCCCCTAGTAGACAGGTGAGTACATATGACCCAAGTTCAGATGTGATTTGTCCATGGTCTGATCTAGACAGTATATTTCAAGAGTCTCCCCTCCCTCAGTCTCTCCCCTTCCTTCCCCCACACTCTCTCTCTTTCTCTCTCTGACAGGGTCTTATGAACTTCCCGAGTCTCTTGCCTCCACCTTCCAGGTGCCAGAATTATTGACAGGTGCTATCCCATCGGGTCTTTCTATAGTCTTTATTCCACACAGGGTCTCTCATAGGGGCCAGAGGCCTGGAGGCAAGGTGTTGATCAGGACGGATTCTTTTACCAACCTTTCTATGCATGAAAGGGTCTAAATTTAAACTCTTGACATAGTCTGTGTGCAGCTACATGTAGCAGTTTGGAGACGGGACTACACTGCCTATGCAGTTCCCTGAATAACAAGATTTGAAATATCAACCTGTGAAAGGCTAGTGCACAGCATCAAACTATTGCATCGCATTTTAAACATAAAGCTAGCAGAATGTTGGGTTCTGGGGATGTGGCTCAGTTGGTATAATGCCTGTTTAGTTTGATTCCCAGCACGGTATAAACTGAACACGGCGGTGCTTACCTGTAATCTCAGGACTCAGAAAGTAGAAGCAGGGAGATCAGGAGTTCAAGGTCACCCTCATAATATGTAGTAAGTTCGAGGCCAGCCTGGGATACATGAGAGACTGTTTCAAAAAACAAAATTCGATAGTTCTATCACACAGATGGCCCTGTTTAAGCTAAATGGGAGACACACACATATACACTCACACACACACACACACACACACACACACACACACACACACGGGGGGGTGGGGAGGGAGAGAGAGTCATGAATCTGGGAAAGGGACAGGTAAGCAGAATGCAGGCTTTGTAGGGATGGTGGAATAAGGGAAGCTATATGGGGTAGTGAGTGAGTAAGTAAAATATATTATATACTTGTATGAAATTGTCACATAAGAAAATTAATGACTAAAATGAAAACATTTGACTTACTGACTTAAATATTTTATAGATTCACAGTTTTTATATTCCAGTTTTTAAACATTTAATCACATCCTAATATGCCAGCAGATGGAAATATGGAAGTTATTGGGGGTCTTTCTACCATAAGGCCCAAGCAGTAAAGAGGAGGGAGAGAATTTATGTCTCAGCGAGATGAGTGGCACAATAACCTGCAAGCTGTCAAATGTGTGCGATGTGCTGACGGGTGGACCAAAGATGGCTAGCCTGCTTGGGAGGAAACTAGTGCTTACATGGACTAGAGGGTAAACTGGCTGTTAAGTTATGCAATCATGGCAGAAGGTGCAGCAGGTGTCGGGTTACAGAGGATCTGTGCATTTACCTGAAGATGTGCACCACTGTAGATTACGGTATGATGGGATGCACGCTTTCCATCCCTCAAATATTCTAGTCCTAGCCCCTAGAATTCATGGATATGTTCTCTTATGGGTTAAGAGGGTGGGATGGAAGGCAACACAACAGTAAAGAACTCAACTGTATCATGATGTGAAAACATTGAAGAGCCGACTAAGAGGACAGAGGGATGTCCCACCTCCCACAGCCGTTGACATCTGCACTCCAGCAAGTCCCATTTCCAAAACCGAAGGGATTAGGAAAACCCCCTTGTCCTAGGTTCACAGGAGGAATCCCCTTGTCACATCACAGAACTCACAGGACTTTGCTCATCTCACTTGGAAAGGCAGAGTTGAAAAAGGAAGTTGGCGTCTTTATAATTGCTCCGTGACCTGTGCTCTCAGCCTGGGATGGGGACTTTGGGACTGACAAATGTGAAGTAAGATATCTCAAGCAAGAGTCACCTCTCCGAGTACACTTTAGAAAATGAGGTGTACAGATGTCTTGGATCAATTTTGGGGTTGATAAAGCACTGTGCATACTCTCCCTGATGGCCCCGGATTTACTTAGATTCTGTGAGGTCTGAGACACTGGAAAAGACACTGTCCGGTTAGCTTTCCGAGTGTCTGGCTGTGAAGTCTAAGGCCGGGGATAGGGTCTGGCTAGCACAACACACTGTAAAGAGCGTGCACTTAATTTTCTAAGTGTGTCTGAGATCGGAAGATCAAGGTCTATATTTATGGGAATACATTATCCATCCATCTCTTCCTTCAGTCTTGTGTAAGGAATATATACCACATCCAAAGGCCAGGAAATAGTGCCTGGGGTCACAATTGAGCACACCCTGTATTCATGGAAGTCTGTTTTAGAAGGTTGCTAATGTTTTCCCTGAGGAATACAAGGTTGGGGGGGGGGGGGAGGGAGATGCAGAGAGCAAGCCACCTGTCCAAGCCTTGTTCCTTCCGGTGCAGAGGAGACTGTCTGGATTTCCTCACAGCTCAGTTTGCTCCAGGCACATTATGCATTCAGGTCCTGCAGCAGGAGCCTTCCAGCCGCCCTCCTGAGGGCTCTGCCCATGCACAACAAGAATGAACACCACCCCCCTCCCCGCACTCAGCAGCCTCAAAGCCACAGGGCCTAAGGGCTGTGTCTGGCAGGAAGGCCTCTCCAGAAGCTTGGGGCCTGGCCTCTCCTGGAGGGTGGTGAGGACACTGGCTGTATCACACATCCCTTCAGTGAGGAGTTAGATGGGGAAAGGCTACCCTACAAGAGCTGCAGTCTTCCCTAGCTAGGCCTCTATTTCTCAGGAGTGAGAGAGCCATGAGTATTGGTCTCCCTGCCCTGCTGAATCTCATCACCAGACATTTGCTCAGCTCACAGCTCCATGGAACAAATCCTGCCTAATCAGAGTCCTTATAGCATCTCATGTCTCTGGCTGAACACTTGGTAAAGGGCTTCAAGCCCTAGGTGTGGCAGTTCTAGTACTTGAACAAGCCCCATTGCTCCTCTGACCTCACTCACTGAAGGATGGGGATGGAGAGGATGTTCCTAGGACTTTTCTGGTCCCTACCTTCCAGGATCACCCTTTACCAAACAAAAACCCCAGGCATGGCAGACCAGTCAGGCTGGTATAGGCTCCTCCTTCTCTGGGCTTTCACTAACTCAGCACGAACATGAGAGCACCAAGTGCAATACTGGCTTTGCTTTTCCCCTTTAAAGCATGAAATCCACTTTTAAACTGGTGCAATCTAATACTTAAGTCAGAGTACAGCTGCTCTTTTGGACACGGAGGTGAAGGTTTGGAAGGTCTCTTTCTGCAGTGGCCTCTGGGCCACCTCTGTGTAGCTCAGATCCTTGAGGCACATTGCCATTGCTATAGATGGTCATTCTGAACAGGACCCTGAGTCTAGCTACCCTGGCTACCTGCCCACATCCCACTGATCCCCGCTGCGTGCCCTCTCTGCATACTCCTGTAATCTTCAAGATGTCTATGAAAGATCCGATGGACAACCAGCACTTGCCTGATGCTGTGGTGGTGTTTGTCCGGCAGACTTTTACTATGTAGTCTTGGCTGGTCAGGTGCTAGTTGTCAGGATCAGCTGGGCCTCAGATTCACAGAGGTTTGCCTGCCTCTGCCTTCTGAGGGCTGGGATTAAAGGTGGACTCTCCCATGCCTGGGCCTCCCTGTGTGGTATTGGCTGTGTGTGTGTGTGTATGTGTGTGTGTGTGTGGTGTGTTTTACATTGTTCTCCAGGATGAGAATGATGAGCACTGTGAAGACAGGAATGGAGGGGTGAGCACATTAATCCAGTCCCAAAGCATGGCCGCAAAGCCGAGCCTCAATGCTGAGACAAAGGACGTGAGCAACTCTCTAAGGCGTTCTTTCCTGCACCCAGTGGGGGCACAAGGTAGCACACACAACCGGGCCCTCAGCATCTCCTGGCTAGTATCTCCTTTCTCCTTCTCCTTCCTTGTTGCCCTGCTCAGTCCCCTTAAATTTAACCATCAACTCTCCAGTGATAGACACAGCAAGCTGGAACAGGAGGGAGGCAGGTGCTATTTATAATACGGCTGTGTTCACCCTCAGAACACGGACATTTATTCCAGGCCACCTGCCAGAGGCCCACATTCCCCTGGCTCTATATATGGGCCTTTCCACAGGCCTCCGTGCCATATCCTTGCCTCCGAGAGGCCCCAGGAACCCTGGCAAACCAGGAGGCTCCAGACTGTTCCGCCCGGATTGCTCTGCAGAGGTCTCTGAGGCAGCAGGCTAGGGGGACCCTAGGTCATGGCCTGGTAGAGCAATTGTTTTTGCCTCAGGTTCCCCCCCCCCCATCCTGCTCTAAAACATTAGGTCACCCCCTTCCTTTTGCCAAGTGGTTTTCAGTCGTTTCCATCGTTTCCATCGTGACGTGACTCGGGTCTGTGGCGGCCTTGCCAACCCCCTAGGGCTGTGAGAGTGGGATTTATAGATGCCCTGGCCAGGAGGGAGGGCTAGACCAGCCAAAGCAGGGCTATAGGGCTGTGAGGATGGCTCTCAGCTTGCATTAGCATGCATTAAGGACACCAGAAGAAAAGCTAGCTGGCCTTCTGGGAGAGCTGGAGGCAGAGACCTCACTGGCATCCTGAAGCCAGGCTGGAAAGTAGACAAGGCCCAATCTAATACAGCACTCACTCTGCCTGCTCCTGTCAGCTCTGGACACACCTGTGTCCAAGCCTGAAGGCTAAGATGTCAACACTCTTTTGCAGGTCTCCAGTCACATTTTTTTCTTATCTCAACTCAAATTTGAGTCTTTTTTATCTTATAAACTTTTTTTTTTTTTTTTGACAGTCTTTAGTCCAGGCTGGTTGAACTTCCTATGTAGCCAAGGATAACCTTGAACTCTGTTGCCGCCACCTCTGAGTGGATTACAGGTGTTTGGTACCATGCCTGGTTCATACACTGCTGGGGACCAAAGCTGGGCTTTTCTATCCATAGAGCTACATCCTCAAGCCTAGTTCAAATCCTTCCTCTAGAAAGCTTTCTGTGGCCTTTTGTCCATCTCTTCCTTCAGGTGGGGAGAATTGTGAATAGTAAGAACAGGCATGGACTGGTGCAGTGCTTACTCTGTGACAACCATCCAAGTATCTCATGCACTCCTTCCCCTGCAGTAGGGATATTGGCTTGTAAGAAAGGAAAGGGAAGCAAGGAGCAGGTCCCAGGTGTGTCCAGCCCCGCTCTTCGCATCCTTCCTGTGGACCACAGGTCTGGGTCTTATCACTCACATGTGTTGTCTTTCTTATTTGTATGTAGTCAGTGTATCTTGTCAGGCTCTGGGACCTTGCCTGTCCAGAGGGCTCTTAAGGTCCTTGCATGTCGAGACTATGTCTTCAGTGTCTATTCCCTACACCCCTCCTCCAGCACCTGGAACCAACTAGGCCGACAGAAGAACTCTCCCATCATGCAATGGCAGTTTGGCTGTGCACACCTTGTGTCTCTGAGCTCTCTTTACTTGTACACAGATGCTTAACTCTCTAGACCAGGTGAACCCTGAAACCCTTAAATAGTGACCATGTGCTCCATAGTTCTTTTGTTGCCTATGACAAATTCGAGAATGGTGTGTCAGCTGCACAACACAGCAGCTAGCAACAGCCAGCCACAACGGCAACAGCAACAACAATGTCAACTATGATGATGACAACCACGAGTTGACTGAATCCTAAGCAATGAAGGTCTTGTTTCATGTAAATGTCCTCATCATTAAAAAACAAAACAGGGCAGGAACTTGGAGGCAGGATCTGATGTAGAAGCCACGGAGGGGTTCCTCACAGTTAGTCCTAGTTGTTTTAGGTCTCTTCATGTGACATATTTTTAAAGCACGTTTTTTTTTTTTTTTTTTTTTGGACTTTCATGAAGGACAAGCAGGGCCTGGAGGGGAGCTCCCCTTGCCAAGTGTTTTCTCGATGACAATGAAATCATGTGACAAGACCTGATGGAAGTCTGGCTAATTTGGACACAGACATGGGTATCCAATGTGATTACAGTCACCTTACAGAGATGAAGGGTGTGTGAGGCTGTAAATACTTCAGATAACTGTAAGTTACCCCCTTATCCTTTCTTCCTCTGCTTAGAGTGCCTTTTCCATCTCCAAAATGAAGGGCAGGTACCAATCAGATGGTAACCTGGCATTGGTTTTCTTATTACAAGCCAACACCTGGATGTGAATCTGGATGGACTGATTTGATGTTGGTTACTGTATTGGCTGCTTTTGTCATGTCAACTTGACACAAGCTAGAGTCATCAGAAACGGAGAGCCTCACTTGAGGAAATGCCTCCATGAGATCCAGCTATAAGGTGTTTTCTCAATTAGTGATCAATGGGGGAGCCCTGCCCATGGTGGGTGATACCATCACTGAGCTGGTGGTACAGGGTTCTATAAGAAGGCAGGCTGAGCAAGCCACGTGATGTGAGCCGGTAAGGTGGCACCTCTTTATGGCCTCTGCATCAACTGCTGCTTCCAGGCTCCTGCCCTGCTTGAGTTCCTGTCTTGACTTCCTCCAATGATGGGCTATGATCTGGAAGTGTAGCCAAATCTAACAACCTTTCCTTTGGCCCTGGTGCTTTGTCACAGCAAAAGAAACCCTAACTAAGACAGCTAGCACAGAGTCTCTGTGGAATGCTTGGGAAAGCCTCTGGCTCATAGAGCTTCAAGCATGGTCCTGGGTTTGCACTTCTAAGCCAAGCAGTGAATAAAAAGAGGGTAGTGAAATGTTGCAAGGTGAAGCAGGCCCTTTAGACGGGATACCAGGAAGCACTCTGGACTCTGGAGAGATGGGGCTCACTGAGGGCCGAGTACTCTATGAAGGCTTCTTGGGGAAGGAGAAATGTGCCTGTTTGTTTGAGGGTCTCTGAACAAATAGCTTTGACACTATCTTGAGGAGTTCAGGGCCTGAATACAAAGCCAAGGTCGATAGGCCTGCCTAGTGGTTACAGGGAGGGGTCCATACAGTATCTAGCCTCCAGCTGGTGCAGCAGTTTTATCTTTGAGGCTGGCAGGTGCTCAGTTGAAGTATTCACTGCAGAGCAAGGGGCGAGCCACACAGTTTACTTCCGGCAAAGGGCTGGAATCCTACCGCTGTAGAGCTTTTGTGTTGGAGGACCCATCGGTAGCGCCTGCTTCCTGCGCATGCCTATTGGTGCTTTAGGTCCAGTCAAGAGAACGCATCTAGCCTGATTCTCTCAGTTCTCTAAAACCCTCTGTACACTTCTGTGTCACGTACTGAAGAGGCCACTACCATTTTCTGCATCCTTCCAGCAGTGCCACTGTGGGCCTGGGGTCAGGGGTCACAGAAAACACGACACCAGATTAAGCCTTCCTGAGCTATCAGAGAAACTCCCCAAATACAGTTGTCATTCTAGTGTCTCACAAGGAAACTATGCCACATGGGAGAAGTCTGGTGCTGAGAACAGTGTGTGAGGTCACAAAACTGCGGGCGCGGGGAGCTAAGAGTGAGAACGCAGTTCAGGAAAGCGGGAAGGACATGGATGCCGTGCGTGGGAGGCCTAGCTGACATCAAGGACTTGCTTGCGCCTCTCAGTCTCTGATTTTCTGGCTACATTTCCCAGCCTCCCTTGCAGTCAGATCTGACTTTGTAATCGCTTTCTGGCTAGTGGTACCCAAATAGAGTGATGTAGGTCAATTCTAATTGACTCGACTAATAAGAAGTACCCCACTTGTAGTTCTCATAGTTTCCCTATTCACCATCAAACAGTGCGAGCTATCTGAACCAGAGGGAGGCGGGGCTACAAGAAAGATGGCGTTTGTGTCCCTGAACGACTGTGAACAGAATGTTAAACACACCAGATGGTGGTGTAAGCAAAAAACAAAGGCTTAATGTGCTGAGTCATTTTGATTTTTGGATAACCACAGTTACTAACTCAATGTTGTATCATCTCTGAGTAGCTTTGAATAAGTTTCTTAGCCTCTCAACTTGGATTTTTCTCATGTGGAGAGTGAGAGTTACTAGACCTTCGATCGAACGAATGAGTCAATGTTTATAAAGCTTCCACAGCCAAGACTTCATGGTGACTTACGTGAGCCTTGGCCGGTTCTGCCTTTCACAGTCTCTTCCTCCACACAGAAATAATAGCAAATAATTTTTTCACTGATAAAATAAAATAAGTAATAAACATAAATTCGGTGTGATGGCTACATTGTAATATAGATAGTTACAATCCAGGTTGAGATAATTATGATGCCTAGTCTTATTTTTTATACTTGATTTTACATTCATTCTTGTATTTATGCTTTCTTCCTGATTCTATAAGAAATAAAATTAAATGTTCTTTTGATGTTTAAAAGTATCATGGGCCACAGGCATGGAATTACCGTACTGACCAGAGGATCTGGCCACCTTCTAGAATGTCCAGCCTAGAATTCATATAATATATACAACTAAAATGGGCATTTATAAATATAAAAATAGGAATTATGAAGCACGAGACAGCATCGGATGCTTGGGAAGCCAACTTTGCATCCTGCATTTCCTCCAACCCTTGTCCTTGACTTGAGATGGCCGTGTCTGTATTTTACGATGAGAACGTAGAGGATGAGGGTCATGACTGAGTGGTATGGGCAAAAAGAGCCCAGCAATCACTGGGCACTCTTTTTCTTAGTTATCCTTAGTTTTTCATCCCTATGATGAGGCAGGCGCTCTAATGACTGACACAATCAACTGTTGCTGAGGACAAGTGTTGAAAGCACGAAGCAGAGCCACAGCTCCTGGTGCCCTAGATGCTTGCTTTGCCACCTGCCTCTTCCACCTATCAGGAGCTGTGACCCAGAACTGATAGATGGCAGTCTGGAAGAGAGCGGCAGACAAACTGACACCTCCTTTAACAGAACAGAGAAGAAGAACCTGCTTAGGGCTGAAACCAAACACCTCATGCCAGATTAAAGTATGCTTCTCGTTCTCTACCCAAATGTACTCTTCAGAGGGTCTAATTATAGTGGCTTCTATTTTCTTGTAAATAATCACATCTGTCATAACTGATTTAACTGATCCAAGACTCCAAGTTGGCAATCTTGGCGGCCTGAGCCAATGTGTCAATTATGCCAGTGAGGCTGTGAGCAAAAGTTGCATGAAATGGAAGAGAAAGAGGAAAAAAAAAATCAGACACAGTCATATAGATGGTGGGGACCAATATGTGCTTTTTCACAGCCATAATATCAACACAAACTCCTAAACCTGGCCAACACATGTCAATCCCTTGACAACCTGACTTAGTACAACAGATGCAGCCAGCCAGTTCCCAGAAAATGAAAACAATCTTTTCAGTAGAGAGCCAACCCTAAAGGCTGGCTTCTCCCATATCTTTCTATTCTAAGTAGACACTGCAAGGAACTTGCCATGGTTCTTCACGATTCTTTTCAGGAAGATGGGAGAATAGAAGGGCTTTTGTGATTTATTGCCTCCAGGGACTCTGAGACTGTTGCTCACTCAACAAAGACTGGTGACTGGATTGGGATCCATGCTTTTGACCCAGCCCTTGATCCATCTTATCGGTATGATGTTGTGGCTAAGCAAATCAGTTATCCTTCCTGAATTCATCTCAGCTTCTCATTTCTAGATGGTGGTGAGAAACCTACCTGCCAGAACCCATGGGGCTTAAGTGATATAAAACCTGGACACGACAACCGGTGGAGCGGTGTGATGGTTTGTATATGCTCAGCCCAGGTAGTGGCACTATTAGAAGGCGTGGCCTTGTTGGAGTAGGTGTGGCCTTGTTGGCATAGGTGTGGCACTGTGGGTGTGGGCTTTAAGACCCTCATCCTAGCTGCCTGGAAGCCAGTATTCTGCTAGCTGCCTTCAGATGAAGATGTAGAACTCTCAGCTCAGCCTGCACCAAGCCTGCCTGGATGCTGTCATGCTCCCACCTTGATGATACTGGACTGAATCTCTGAACCTATAAGCCAGCCCCAACTATTCTTATAAGACTTGCCTTGGTCATGGTGTCTGGTCACAGCTGTAAAACCATAACTAAGACAAGTGGGTAAGCCCTACACAAACACCTAGCCATCATTACCAAGTTATTAAATGCTGAGTCTGTTGTCAGTCCTTAAGGATGACTTCTTTCTACATTCCAGTTTCTCTACATGCTTGACCCAGTTACAGTATATATCAGAGTGGGGAAAAGACATATACCCAGAGAACTATCCCAGGGACCCCCAAAGTCTTCATCAGTCAAAATCTAAAGGTCCTTGAATTTGATGGACAGTAGTAAGAGCATCTCCCAGGAAAGAAGGCAAGGCAAGGAAAGTAACTGATCCCCAGTGCAGACCTCACAGGAAATGAGTAAGTGCTCTGCGTTACCTGAGCCTGGCCATTGGTACAGTCTTCCTTAGGTCTGGCCACTCTTTGTGATCAGATGTGTCAGAAAGCAGATGCTTACACCATTAAGTTCTGGTTCCCTCTGCTCTAAAATGAGGGAAATAATATAGCTTGCCTTTTAAGGTGGTGGTCAAGGGTACCGATTGTCAGATGCCAACATCTTACAAACAGGGTCAGGCTCACAACAGGACGTATTAATGCTGCTGTTGTGGTTGTACTGTAAGCCAATGGTCTCCCTTCCCTCACCGTGGATCTGCTAGTGTAACCTTTGACGTGTTAACGATGATGTCTCACAGTACATTTCTCACTAGGACAGAAGTTCGAGTTCTAATACAGAAGTCTGACATGCCATAAAAGCACAGTGCTAAGAGGTCCACCATCTATGTATGAAGCTTCCAGAGAGGCCCAATCACCTTCTTCATAGGAAGTTCACATCCAGGCCAGGGACATGGAAGAAGAGAGCTCTGGATGGAGAAATTGGGACGCTCTGTCCCTGTTCGGTGCCCTGATCCTATTTTGTGGCCACTGACAAGTTGCTTTTTTCTTTGGTACTAATAGTCTCAGTGGTAAAACAAAGGGGGATTTGGGCTACACGTCTCAGTCCATTCATGTCTAAAAAAGGCCAAATAACAGCAGATACTGAAGCTGCTATGGATGAGGTCTTTGGCTTTGAGGCACTGTGTCACCCATCCTTAGTGTCCTCTGAAATTCAGCCATTCTGGTACACTCACTGCTGCCTTTTGTTTTCCGTGTCTTCTCAGGCACACACTTGCCATATGTCCGTGGTCCCAACTGCCCCCCCCAACTTCTCTTTCCCCAAATGACCCCAATAGCACATTTCCTCACCTCTGTCAGCTCCCTCGCTGTCCCCATTAACAACTGCCACTCACTAGCATAGAATATCATTTACCATTTAGCATGAACATTGCTTTCTCTGTCTCTCCACAGGTCAAAAATGTAAGTTCAAAGAGGAAAAAAAAAATCTTCATTTTTCTTCTTCCTCAAAGCCCAAGGAGAGCACCTGGCACAAAACAGGTTGGGAACAAATATTTGAGGACTCAATGGATGAATGAATAAAAAGCATCATATATATATATATATATATATATATATATATATATATATATATACACATATATACATATTTTGTGAGATATATATATATATATATATATATATATATATATATATATATATATATTAATATTACATGGTGGCTAAATACTCAGCGGCCTTCCTAAATGTGAGAGGCCAGAACTGTTACTCTCCTGCCTTCTTTCTATACTGAAGCATCTTTATCCAACACCCACGGCCTGTCCTGTTGCCATGCACCCCACTTTTTCTCTAGGGGGCGTGGCCCAGAATGAGTGCGCTGGTAATGACCCTCTCCCTCTTTTGCCTTGATAGGGTTGGTCTCCTGTAGATATTTCTTGGCCTGTCTTTGACCCTCAGAGAGCAGCAATGGCTTGGTGTATGCAAGACTCTGCCTGGAAGATTCTAAGTTCCCTAGCAAGGAGGTCACCAGGGCAGGGTGTGCCATAGTAGCCAGTTGCCTAGTGGACTTGGGTCATGGTCTCAAGTTTGCCTTGATCAGCAACACTGTGTGTATTTTGATCTCCAGGTGTCTGGTTCTCCACTGTCTACGTGTTTCTGAAGTTCCTCAGCTGGTGGAGTTGTACCATTTGCTGACCCCCAAACTCTAACACCAAATACTCCCAGCTTTAAAAAGTAAGACATCCACCATGTTACATCCATCCATGTTATAGACTGTCTGCAATCTCGGCCACTCTCCTTTGACACATTATTTCTGCGGGTGTTCCACTTTACCCACAATAACTGAAGCTGAGCAAAAGTCTGTGCTGGGGTTTGTACTCCCAAGGGAGCACGTCTGTGAAGAAATTTCCAGATCGTGCTAACTGAAGTGGGAAGAACCATATGAAATGCGGGTATCACTTTCCTGTGGCCAGGGCTCTAGGCTCAGCAAAAAGGAGAAAGTGAGCTGAGCACTGGCATTCGTGTCTCTTTGCTTCCTGACTGTGAAGGCAAAGTGACCAGCTATCTCAGGCTCCTGCTGCCACAGCTGACAGCCACTTCTGCTGCAATGCCTTCTCTGCTCAAAATAACCTTCATCCATGACATTGCTTCCTCTGGGTACTTTATTACAGCAGCAAGTAAAGTAACTCATAGGATACTGTTAAAAGATGCATTTTATGTCCATTGCCCACTGAAGCCCTGCCTATACCTGCATCCACAGAGTGCCTACCACTATGTCTGGGTCACTAGATTTGATCCATCCTTCCTGCTGAGATCACCACTGCTTCCAACTTCAGGTCATCTCTGGCCACAAAGAAATGACAGTGACCTCATACTGGATGTTTATAAGGATTTGAGCAGTGGGCTAAGCATTTGTGTGTGTGTGTGTGTGTGTGTGTGTGTGTATTTGTGTCTGTGTGTGCGCGCGCACGTTGTCACATTTAATCATCCAAACAAGCCAGTGAGGAGGCAGGGTTACAGTTCCCTACAGTTTTACAATCAAGTCATTGGGGGATTGTAAACTGCCTTCACTTGTCACCTTAGGTCATAAGTACCAGTGAACGTTCTGAGGCCTACAAGCTGGACAGCTTTAGTAGATAGCACTGAAGGGCATACAAGCTACAAATGAAAACATGACCAGAATGGCAGTAAATGCAGAGAACCCAAGTTCCCACACAGCTACCCCAGTCCAGCTGATATCACAGGGATCCATCTGCAATGTTTCGTGTGACCATTTTGTCTGAGGGGCGGATGACTAGCCTCCCTCAGGCACCTTGACAAAAAAGCAGGGATACATGATTTATTGCTACCCCCTGTCATTCAGCAGCTCAGAACACTTTTTTTTTTAATGAAGTAAATCTGGCTCTTCTTGATTTTGGCAAGCCCATGCTGGATTCTCATAACCTTTTCTTTGCTCGTTCAGTTCCACAACACAGCGTTAGAAATGGTCTGGAGACCAGAGGACTGGGGATCCAGAGGCTGACTCTGGTAAAGGTTCTAACTAGGTCAGGACTGTGGTACATGCCCACCTACCTTCTTTCGCAAGTGAGACTGGCAGGAGGGAGAGATGCTCCTGGTGCAGGGTGGGAAGGAATCAGAGGTCGTGACTGGCAAGAGGGATTCTACCTAGGCCTGGGTATTCCCCTTTCCAGTCCTGTAACTCTGGAGCTTTAGGGCTACAGGCAGTTGAATTAGAGATCTCTAAGTTCCTTCTGACCTGTTCAGTGCCAGCGAGCCACCCTGCTGCATGGAAGCGAGTCCCCATTGTTTACGAAGTGCTTACCCCTTGCTAAGCCCTGTGCATAGCATTGGACTTGCATAATCTCTCAAAATGTCTAAAAATTCCTTTGAGCAAAGGAAGACGAGCCCAGGGTCGAAAGGTTTACAACAAAACCCACCAGTTTATAACCTACCCACCTCTGTCACATTCCCCCAAAGGTCGTCTTTTCTAACCTCTGCCCCTTTGCTACTATTTTTAGTGTATGATCTCTCTAAGAACAGAACACCTTAATATTCAGATGGAATAGATAGCAACTATACATGCCCCTTGCCTACAGATGATAAAGTGGTCACACAGAGTAGCCAAGGTCACCCAACTGTTGAGGGAGTGGAGGATGGGAGGATGGGTGATGGGAGTCTGGTCTGGGTGGGGATGGAAGGGGTTGTGGGGGAGAGAGCAGGTTTTAGACTCACATCTGTCTCTCTCCATTGATTTGGGGACTCAAACATGCCTGCCAGAAGGTACGGGGCTTCTGGGTCATCTGTTGTCTGAAAGCACTCAGGGTAGACGTAACTAAATATGTCAAAGTGACATGCAGGTAAGCTTCCTTTTCCATGGGAGAACGTCTTGTAGAAACTCCTGTTTCGTTCTCTTGCAAGCAAGGCAAACTTAGTTGCTGTTTCAGTACAAATGTGGAACGTCTTCAAGACCTCCAAGAGTCCCATCTCTCACTCAGGAAAGTAGGACTAATGGCATTTGTTACCGTCTCATTTCAGACGACACAAAACAGCCCCGTCCCTACCAGATATGGCTTTTATAAGAAACGGCTTCCATTGCTCTGTGGCTACTGTTAAGATGTGTATGCACTGCAAAACTTTTGTTAGAAGAGTCAACCCAGGGAAGCTGGGTGCAGATCTTTCTGAGGGCATTCGCTCACTGACTTGGTGGCAGGCGCACCATCTCCTTCTCCTTGACTGACTCCTCAGCTGTCATCCTGACTCATGAATTAGGAATTACATGAGTTAGCAGATATCCTGTGAATCCTCCAATGGGAGCAGCACCCTCTAGAACCCTGCTTCTTAACCTATAGGCTTTGGAGGAGTGACATAACTGATCAAAAAAAAAAAAAAATCAGCAACAGGAAAGGGCTTCTGAAGATGTGTGATGGCCAAAGATGAACTCAAAATCAGATGTGTACCAAATATGAGGCGTTTATGGCAACACTCACTGGCATTGCATCTTATGATGTCACTGAATCCTTGGTTGTGAACATACAACATACATGCTTTGCATTGAATGTGCAGCACACACTTCAAACACCCAGCTTTATCAGTGATTATTGTATATTATGATTATGTTTACTGTATGTTATGAATTCTAATGCCTTTCATTATCCATGCAAAACTCCAGATCTCACAGAAACAAAACGGTGTAATTACAGAAAACAAAGACTTTTAATATTTGCCTACCAGCATTGCTCAAGACCTAAGTACCAAATTACTATACTTTTGAATTGTGCTAGGTTATGATATTTGATTTTAAAAGTTACTATCTGAGTGGGTGACTTGGGTTTCATAAAAAAAAAATTGTTAACTGAAGTTTCACTTGGGATTAAGACAGGATTCCCTACAGCTTCTGAAGTGGTCCTAAACATCCGTCTGTCTCTTAGTCTTGTGTATTTACTGTGAAACATCTTCTTGCTGAAGATGTGTGTCTTGTGAAATCAAACTCTCAGCCAAGGTTTAAATCTTTATACTTATGAAAGAATAAACCAGCGCACCTGTCTTATTAGTATATAATTTGTTTTATGCAATATATGAAATATATATATTATATATATATGAATCGTACTAAGAGACATTTCTTCATGATTTATTCAGCAACCTTGATTTGTGTGTCTATTTTATATACCTATATATTGGGCATTATAGAAAGAACTCTTGGTGAAAGGGGTTGTGGGTAGGAACGTTGAAGAAGCCCAGGCTAGAGCAGTACTATTACTGTTGGTGCTGCTGTCACTCACTCTGATGTTTCTTATCTTCAGATACAGCTGTGTGGTCCTCACATGGAAGAGGAGTTGGGCAAGAGAGACCATTAGTGTCTTACAAGTATTTAAAGGTGGAATTCTAAGTTCCATTATATGATGAGTAAATGAACTGGAAAAGGTAAGGGACCTGTCCCAAGGGTCAGGGTGGTTCATTGGAGAAGCCAGTGGGCTCTCCCATTAACCTAGCCCCTAGGCATCATCATCGCTGTGACCTTGCCCCTGACTGTGGGCACCCCATGCACTTTCCATGGATCCCTGCCTCCATAAGCAGGAGCCCTAAGCCCTTCACTTCAAGGGCAAGGTCACCACCAAATGCCTCACACATCAGTCTGATCGCAAAACACCATTTTGTTCTTTCTGCCTATAACCCCTGATTGTAATGTTTCTGCTTTCCTTTGCATGCAGTGTAGAATTCTAAATGAATGTAAAAAAGGATTCCCTCAACCAACATATATATAGCATTTTTTCAAAACCCTTAGGAACAAACGGTTTATTTTCTCCATTAGCTGAAGCTTAAAAAGATAAATAACACTTTCAATTATACTATTCAGTAACAATGCTATTTAGGGCCTGAGTGATGGTCTGATTTGTAGTTAATAGGTCAGTGGCTTGCTCATTGGAAAATATCTGAGGCTGCCTGCGAGGAGCCAGGCCTTGCTCCATCCATGATGATCTAACAGTGACAGCATGAGCAGCTCCTTGGCAGGTCAGAGCCCCCCATTCCCCCCACCCCAGACCCATGGCCTTCTTGCTTTACCCTCTGTGCCATTGCTACAGAAGCCTCGCTCCATCTCCTGGCTGAGCTCTGCCCATAGGAAGAAGGAAAATGAAATTGAGGGTCAAAGGTCCAAGACATCCGGGTAGAGATCTCTGCTCTCTGTCCCCACTGTGAGACCAGAGGGAAAGACAGTCCTGAGCCTCAGGCTTCCAGCCTGCAGAATGGGGCAAGGGTAACCCTCACCCTGAGTGTAGCTTGCATGTCTCAGTGTATCTGGCCTCAGTAGGCATGGGTCAATATTGGTCTGTACACCCACTCTTAAATGGGACAGTCATTCTCCTGAGTCCCAGTCCAATCCTCCTCTGGACCCTTCAGGCAGAACTTCCAGCCTTGTCTTCTAGTTCTTGTTTTAATTTTATTTTTTATTTCTTTTTATTCCTGTAGATCTTGTTTAACCTAGCCTGTCTATAAAGCAGCTCATAAACTCTCTTGACATTTTGTTTGTGTACGTCACTTCTTTCTTGTTGGGATATCTGACTCAGCTGCCTCTACGCTCCACGGTGTAGGTAGTGTTTATGAGTTTTCTCTTATGCATGCCTGTAGTAAAGCTTGTTTATGTCCATTTCCACAGATGGGAAGACTGAGGTATAAAGGCCAAGGGAAGCACTATAATTAAGGATCACTGCTGTCAGCAATACTTTGTGAGATAACCCTGAGAAGTGTAATCTGTGGTTCTCAGTGCTACAATAGGATTTAGCTCCAGCTGTCTGGCACAGTGACTACCTTCTCTTATCGGACTCCCTCCATGCTGGCCACCAGTGTTCCTTCCTTATCAAAGAACTGTTTTAGGTCAGTCTTCACCTTGGGGTCTGCTCCTAAGACGCCAGTCTTGGTATCAGAGCACAGAAGAAGCTTGGGGGTAACTTTCTTCAATCTGTGGTTGGGGCACAGTTTATCCTCGGAGCATCCTCCACCTTGCTCGAGGGGACCCACAAGACTCAGGTTCAGTCTCACCTCTGCACGTGGCATGGAGTGATGCAAAGAGTGAATGATTTCAAGAGGCATATCTGGCTTTGTGTCAGGTGACTGGGGGGAGGGGTATTAGGTAACTCCCTGAAGCCTAGTTTTCTCCCCTGGGAAACGGCAGTAGCACCTACTGTGAAGAGCTGTGTGGATTAGCAAGTGTGAAAATATGAGTGGGACACCTCCCACAGGAGTGTGGGGTGTCGGTGCCTGTTGGGGGCAGCCGCTCACTCTGCGTTCTAACTGCCATCTGCACCTGGCACCTCGACACTGGCGGCCCCTAGAAGGGATCCCACTCTCCAGTCTTCTCACTCCAGCCTTTGTTACCGCTCATGGCCTTGATGTCTGTTGGATGAGTAACAAAAATGAAAGACGCCCTCGAGAGAACCCACCCATGAGTGATAATGGAGTTTCTGGAACATTCCTTCAGTGCTCAGTCTTAGTCTCAAGTCCCTACAGGACTCCAAGCATTATTCTAACTGCCCACAATGCAGTGGCAACCAAAGCCCACCATGCATCCTTCCCTGGGGTGGCTTATCATCCAGGGGGGAGATCAGAGAACCCACAGGATGGCCTCCAGACTGATTTGGGACACTTTTTCAAAGAGTTCCCATACCCAATAGAGTCAGGTTTAATTATTAAGGTAGGGCCAGGTATGGAAGGGCTTTCTAGAAACTTCTCAGGTGAGTGAAATGTGCTGCCAGATGGAGAACTATTGGGGTCAAGTTAAGAATAAGGACCATTACAGAGAGCAGAGAGGAATGGGAAGACGGAAGGGGGAGTAATTTGGATCAGGGGTCTTAGTGGGAAGTTTTTTTTAACACTTCCAGAGGACTAGTCACATCAGGAGTTTCTGGGGGAAAAGTGCAGAGGCTAGGGCAGCGCTCCTAAACACCAGCTGACAGCCGATGCCTAGGACAGCTCCAGAGCAAAGACCCATGCAAACCAAGCAGTCCTGGGATTGGATATGGGTTATGGGATAGAAGGAGCATGGCTTAGGGACCCTTTAGAGAGCACCCTATTTGAGGGAGAGCTGAGACCTGGATGTCACAGTAGAGAAAGTTCCAGCAAAAACCTGTGAAGGAAGGGGCAGATCCCTGACTTTCAAGTGGGAACCTTCAGTAAAAAGATGCACCCCCCCCCCACACACACACCCCGCTGCCCGCCTAGGAGAGGGGCTACACTTCACCGGGAAGAGAGAAGGTTGCAGTTAGCAAGCTCCTTTTAGTTTTCTATCTTCACTTCCTTCCCAGTCTCAAAGCAGAAGAGAAGGCAAGGGTAAGGTCAGTCAGAGGGGGTGGGGACCATTTATATATCCTCAATACCATCTTCTGACTCAGCTCTCCTGTAGCCACCATCCCTTGATCCCCAAGAGTTCTGACTTGGGAGAGTTGAGGAGTTCTCCGGAGAGATAGCCTGCTGCTCTCCTCTAGCCCTGGAAAAAATGACTTCCTGAGAGAAACTGGGATCCACAGGGCAGTAAATACACATTGCATTCCAGAAGAGGAGGAGGGAGGGCTGCGTGGCCAGCTCCTTAGTGCGCATGCACCTTCCCCTTACCGTGACCCACTCACTTTTCCATCCAGGCGCTGGGACTGAGAACCTGCCAGCCCTTTCCTGCCCCACCCCCAGCCACCCTTTCTTTCCCTCTTTCTAGCACCTTCTCCTTAAATCGGTTACAGACACTGCTTTGGAACGCACTGTTTCGGGCCTGCAGAAGCTATGCTAGGCAGCTGCCTTGCTCAGCACTAAGTGGGCCTTCCAAGGAACTGTCAGGACAGATTCAGCTGCACAGAGGCCGTTTAGATGGCAAGTCAAGTTCTCCTACAAGAATTCCAGAAAGGCTTAAGTCAACTGGTTATTCCCAAGAACCTGGGAGCCAATGGGCTTCCGATAGGCTGGTCCCACCTGCAGATGCCTGCTAGCTTGGACGGGGCAGAGCCAGCCCAATGGGTAACCCACTGAGAAACGTGATTCAGAGCCCAGAAGGCAGGTGAGGAAACTGAGGCCATGGGGGAGGGGGTGTGAATGAGTAACTCAAGGGCAGCAGCATGACAACCTCTGAGTTGGCTTCAGCTCTTCCAAGTCCTGCCTGTTCCTGAACTTCTCTCAGGCTGTATGCTCCATAGTAGAACGTTCCATCCAAACAGAGAAAGTATGGGGCATTAGCTACATCCCACTTCGAAGACGCATTTGGGGATGGTGAGGGGATAGAGGGGATACAGCAAATATTTGTGTGTCCTAAGATCCTGAATTTACTTTTTGAAATAAAAACACCCATCATGTCCCCGGGCTCCCCCCCCCCCCCAAATGTAATAAACTCCATATCAAAATCTTGCTCATTAGAAAAGCTGTCAATCCTAACCTATAAAATTCATTTCATCTCACAGAAGTGAGTCATCCTGGGATAAAGGCAGAAATATGTTTACTTAAGTAATTACTCTATTCAAAATGATAATTTGCCCAATATGTCCTGAGACTTTTATTACATATATCCAGAATGAAGTAGATAATTAGCAATAAAGAGCCACTGGCTGATAGCCTAGGATTGGGATGTTTCACAGATTTGCCATTAAACAAGCCTCCAAATGCTACACAAATGTATAGCTTTTTTTCACCGAAAGTTGTGACTGACAGAGTGAGGCGTCTACAAATGGGAACTCATAAAACAGACTGCCAGGTTCTATGGATGACTGCTGATGTTAAAGTTGTGCAGAGATTCCAAGCAATGTCTTCGCAGTGTGTGCACCTGCCTACATGTGCAGAGTAACTCCAGATGTAGGCTTGGTTTTGTCTTTCAGGCAAGCCCCCCAACCCCCACATGCATCGGAAAGGAGAAAAATACTCTCTGTTCTTGCCTGCCTCCCTTCCTTCTCCCCTTTCCCCAACTCTCCCTCCCTCTTTGTCTTCTCCTGGGAAAAGACTTGGCTTGTAAAATGACCACCAGCGACTCTCATGATTAACTCCAGCATAGCCTTTGGGGTTACCAACAGCATGTGGTACAAAGATATCTCATCTGTTGCCAGGACAAATCACCAGTGTGCCAAGTCTCCAACCGCTTATATCTCAGATAAGGGTCACTGTGGGCCCATCAGCACTGAGAAATTCCATGGATATGCACTGAGCACCCACCCTGCAAAAAGGGTGGCCGCTGCAGCCTGGGGGGTGGTTCACTGTGCTGTCTGGGACTTAGACACTCCTGCTAATCTTTGAAGAGGCCAAGGGTTACAGGCAGGTCACCAGCTGCCTTAAGGATGACTACCAGAGCAGAAAAGCTGGGGCCACCAGGATTCCGGCTGAGATGGAAGGGATATAAACGTGACCAGGTTTATTGGTCCTCAAGAACATATATGGTAAGGCGGACTGTTTCCAGCTGTACCACTTTCGATAGGAGGAAGCAAAAGTGTTCTCTGCTCTCAGATGCTGCTTCGGATACCTGGTACTCCTTCACAGCAAAAGTGTTGGGGGGCAGGCAGACAGAACTCTCTTAGATTCTCAGGAACAAGACTGCTTCCCATACCTGAGGATGCAATCAAACTGTCTAAGCTTGACATTGAGAGAGGCCCAGACCTTTCCTGGCTTCCCCGGGGGCTGATGACCGCTCTAGTTCTCTGATTCTGCTTCGTAATTAAACCAGTCCCATCAGCTAGGCAGCAAATTTTAATATTTAAACCATGTGATAAAAAAAAATAAATCATGGACTTTAGGCTGGGGAGATGGTTCAGTTGGCAGAGTGTTGGCTGTGCAGGTACAAGCACCTGAGTTCAGACCTCCAGAACCATGTAAAAGACCAAGGGTGGAGGAACACGCTACGACCCAGCAATGGGCAGGGCAGAGCATTGGCTAGCCAGCTTAGTGAAATCAATGAGCTCCAGGATATGCTGAGAAGCCCTTGTCTCAAGCAATAAAGAAAGTGATGAAGAAAAGACTCCTTTATTCACCATAGGTCTCCAAAGCACACACACCTGTACACACTCAGACTAATAAGTACATAACACACACACACACACACACACTTGTTCTATCTTGATCTAGAATTCATTATGTAGCTCAGGATGTCCCAAATGATAATTAATAACTCATCTCTCTTTTCTTCTCTAGTCTCTTTCCCATCCAGAGTTTTAAATAACTGCCTTTTCCTTTTTGTTCTTTCTTTTTTGAATTTTCAAGCCAGGGTTTCTCTGTGTATCTCTGGATGTCCTGGAACTCACTCTGTAGGCCAGGCTGGCCTCAAACTCACAAAAGATCTGCCTGCCTCTGCTTCCTGCCTACACCACCGCCGCCACCAGAGAACTTGGCCTGAAATTCTGATATTAAAAACAAAACAAGAAGACGGATCACAAGGTTCTAGCCCAGGATCCACTGTACACAGTCTGCTCTTCTGAGACCGCTATTACTGCTGTGCTCCTTAACTTGATCCCTTGAGTCTTGCCAACTGATGGAGATCCAGTCCTGGGTCACTGTCAGTCCTGGACACTATAGGTTCTGAGAAGGAGCAAAAGAAAACTGTCTGAAGTGTCATAGAGAGCAAAAAGTAATTTACCAGACACCCTTTAATGCCCCAAAGAAGAAGCATCACTGTGCCATCTATACGAAGCGGTACTCTAAAACCATCTCTAGCCTGGAGACACTTCACACCAGCAGTGGGACCCTGAGTAATTCAGAGGCTAGAGAGAGTCCACATTTTCCCTCTTATAAAGCCACAGCTGGTTGGACTAGATAAACTTGAAGGTGATCAGCTGACTGGTCACCACAGAAACCAGTACAAAGTGGTCACACACACACACACACACACACACACACACACACACACACTGCCTGCTGGGTAGTCCCAGGACTAGCTGGTGGAAGGAGGCTTGCTGCCCACGTGGAACCCATCTGCCAGGCAAAGCTGCAGAGCCAAAATCTGAACAGCCAGCCAACCGTTCCTGACCAGAGTGCTGAGCTCAAGGTTCTTAAGTGATCCTTTGAAGAAGAAATAAACAAACTGGGAGGAAAAAGTAGAATTCCATTTCACCATCACGATAGGCCTAACGTTTAATGCGGTACCTACCATATAGCAATCTCGTGCTCGCTTCCTGTAGGAACACGAAACACGGAAACAAGCCAAGTACCCAGAATCCCAAGCACTTCGGACTGACCTCAGAGCGTGAAAACCCTGTGAGTACTGAGAGTTAAACCCTTTGGGCACTGGTAACAGTGTTGTGTATCCAGTCAGCCAGTCCTCTGCACAGTGAGACCCAGCTGGGCCCCTTCTTAGCTATACTTTTAAATGCTGGTCTCAGTCTCAGTTTTCTCAGTTGTTCCATGGAGATTCCCCAGGCCTCTTTCAGGAGGAAAGAAACAGCAATGACCTCACACGGGTGGAGTATACAAGCTACAGCAGTTGGTTGTGGAAGGGGCCGCATGCGGACGTCTCGGGTGAACTCGGGCTAACATTGGCGGGCGGACGGTACTATTGGGATATTTGGCAGTAAGTTAGAGGCTCACTGAATGTTCACCTTCGTGCCACACTGGCTGTTCAGTGCAAACCTAAACCGTAATGACATACCCCAAAGTGTACGTGAAAGACAAATAAAAATACATTTAAACAAACACACACACACACACACACACACACACAAAAGGCTTGGTGGCTTTTCACTTTCCTCTGACGACTCCTTTACATATCACTGGGAGGGAAACTGGGTTCTGTCCTTGAAGATACAAGATCACCAGTGGACTAAGTTCCTGGAAGTTTCTGTTTAGGCCTTGGCTTTGCTGCTGATAGGCTTTGTGGTCCTGATTCTCCATTCAAGGGACATGTCCTAATTCTAGAAGAGCAGGAGCGGCCAGAAGCAGAAGAAACCTTTTGGTATTTCAGCACACAAAGAAGCAAACAGAGCAGATGCAGGTGATGTCTGCTGGAGCAGCACAACAAGCCCAGGGCTCTGATGGGTGGAGCCCCCTTGCTATGGAACAAGGAGTCAGACACACTAAACATTCCCCAGGCTCCCTGTGTGAGCAGGCGTGGCAACTCTGAGAGTGTCTCTGTGTCCTTTTCTCTTTGTCCGCTGCAGCAGCCAGAAAGCTTGTGGCTTCAAATGTCACAACTATAAAATCTCACCAGCCTGAACCCTCCAGACAGAGCTTGAAATAAAGCTATCTGGAGAGCCATGGGTGGACCCTTCAGGGGACCGACTTTCTGAGAGGCAGAGCCCAGTTTGTTAAGCCTCTGGGGTAGTGGGGTTCATCTGTCACACACAGTGTCACCTCTTATACACTGGCTAGTCTGGGGGTCTATTCAACTTTTATTTTTGTTGGTGTGATAAGTACCCACTTGAGACAGAAAATCCACTTGAGAGAAAAGAGGGTTTGTCTTCACCTTACAATCCAGAGTCATAGCCCATCAGAGTGGAGAGGTCAAGGCAGGAGGGACTGGAGACAGCCTGTCACACTATGTGCAGTCATGACCAGAGAGAAATGTCTGCGTACTTACTGCCCAGCTTGATCTAGTTCACTCTTACACAGTTCGGGGCTCAGCCCATGGAATGGTACCCCACCCCCTACCCCCAAACCTCGATGGGTTTTTCCATTGAGTAAACTCTCACAGGCAGGACCACAGGCTAGTGTGACCTAGATAGTCCTTTCTTGAGGGTCTTCTCCCAGGTGGTGTCAGGTTGACAATTAAAAATAACCGTCACAGGGTTTCACACACCTTCCTTGGAGAATGGTTTGTTAGTCACTATTACACACACATGCATGCAAGTATTAGGTTGTAAACCTAACAAAGTTTCTCACTGTCCAGGCTCATCCAGTAGGATTATTGGTCTTCTGGTTCTTTTGACAGAGGACAAAACCACAAGAGTGTCATAAAGGCGAGGGGTTGCAATAGTGCCCAAAGCACTTTGGCCAGGAAAGGAAAGATGTTCCTGCTGTCTCCAGTCTTGTTCACGAACAGAGTCTGCCACACTAGGGGAAGACAGGGCAGGTTTCTTTATCCTCTTACTAAGGGTGTGACCCTGATTATTCAGTGTCACTCTTTATAGAGTGACAAGAAAGAACTTTGGCTTTGATGTCGCTAAGATGTGGCTTTAAACTACAGCTCTGCCATTTCCAGTGTAATTCATCAGATTCATGTACTGTAACCTCAGTTTTCTCCTATGGAAAATGGGTGTAAGTTTTCTACCAAGTTGGGGAATCTTAAATTACATTAAATAAGGTTAAAACACATAGCATGCTTGCTTCAGTGGCTGGCATCTGACAAACTCATCCCCTTCTTTAATACTTCAGAATTTATTTTGTTTTGGTCTATTTAGGAACAGAGTGGCCTCAGATGAACTCATGATCCTCCTGCCTCAGCTTCCTGACCGCTGGAATTACCACCTTTCTATACCACTGTCTATACTTTACCTTATTTACCTATTGTCCAACTTAAAATTAGGTTTCCAGTTCAGTGTCTGTAAGTTTAATATTGGAAGCAGTAGAAAGACCCTTTAGGGACAGTGCTAATACACTCTGCCATTCGGAAGGGTAGGCCCGGTGCTTCTGAGGAAAGAAAGAATAACACTCTGCCAAAAGCAGGAAGCTGAGCCAGAAAGTACCTAGGCTAGGTGTCCAGATATGAGGCAGCATGTTGGGACCAGGCAGGCAGTGGTTGCCAAAAGCCTCTGAATTTAAGATAAAGCTCTTCTGGGGCAAAGCTGTCTTGATGGCCTCCTATTTGAAAATTGTCCCGTTAGTCCTTCAAGCCTTTGGCACAGACTGGCCATCAGGGGCAGCAGCTCATTAAGTACTTGTGCCAAGCCTGTACAACGCTTCTCCTGAAGGTCTCTCTCTGGAAAGAGAGCCTTTTGCTCACTCTTGCAGCCATCCAGGCGCTTTGAAGACCTCCATTCTCAACCCCCAAAGTGGGCCTGCCCTGAGCTGGTGCTAGGAGAAGGCAGACAAACAGGAAGCTCTCCCTGTTGGTGGAAAGTGACTCTTCCCTTCCCCCACCCCTGCTCCCCCAGGGAAACAGATACATAAACAGATCAAAATCCACGAAGTGACGATTCTTTTCAGGTCACTCTGGCCTCTGGGGGGGGGGTGGGGAGGAATGGCGGGGTCGGGGGGTGGGGGAGCAAGAATACCACAGAAGAAACGGAAAAGTGTCATTGCTGAGTTTAGGGGATGAGGGGGCAGGAGCCCCAAGTGCAAAGCTATAAACGGGAGAAGGGATGGTGAGCCTAGGGCCCTGGAGCAACCGAAATGAAGCACAAAAAATAAAGCAATTAGAGGAAATATGCCGGCTACAAAGAAATTGGCTCCAAGACAGCCAGTGTACCAGAGTCAGGAATTTGGACTTGACCCCATGGGTCAGAAGTTACTTTCGTTTGCAGGAGAACAGGAGAGTTCAACTGGAGAGCTAGGCCAATGTTAAGGGTTAAGGCACATGCTTTTCTCCTCCACTGACCGACCCACCAGATTGTAGTGCACCACATCTCAATTGGTCAACACTTTACCCTTCAATCTGTCATTCTACTTGCCGAGCCCCTGGGGAGCATTTGGGTTTTGACTTCTGGGTACCCAGTGACCAGGGGAGGTTTAGTGAAAGCCAATGGATTTGGGGTTTTCAAATCACACCTCAGTGGAGCTGAGGAAGGGAAGGCTTGGTGACAGATGACAAATTGGTGGCCCTTCCGGCAGGACTTCCTCTTCTTATTTGAAAACAAAACACAGATGCAAAAAGAAAATAAGCAAAAGTATTCACTTTAATGCAGTTAGAACCGCTGTTATGCCGCTCTCCTGTTTCAACACACACACACACAGCACACGTGCAGAGCTCTCTTGTGTTCAGTCCCACTTATCAGTTTAATAACTATTTATTGAGCAACCACTTAGTCAAGGCTAGGTGCCCTCGTGGGGGGTGGGGAGAGAGAATCAAAGGAGAAATACCCAGAGTTCTTCTAACTCGAGGTCTCCCCAGAGCTCCATCACTGGTGGGCAGTGCAAGGCAGAGGTGACCCTCACACAGATTGTCCTGATCACCAGTGGCTAGATGCTAGGCATGTTATGTGCTAGGAGGAGCAGGAAGAAGGCTGAGCAGGACCCCAGAGCTTCTGTTATAAAGAGCAAATCTAAGACGCACACAGGACCTATGTGGCCTTGGGCTATGCTGAGCAACAAGGCTCCCATTCTTCTCTTTGCATAACTGATGCATCTCTTCTTTATCTAGATATCTCAAAGTTTCCTCTTATAGATTATGTATCCCCTCCATACTCCAACTGTGAAAGGCCAGGAGGCTGAGAAGGTGGCAGGTAAGGTCACCAATAGGACCCATTCCACAAGAAGAATCCATTGCGTCCCATAACTGGCTGACCCTGACCTCCTGGGTTCTGTCTAGCATTTTTTTTTCCATTTGGGAAGCACAAGAGCCCCATCCTGGCTCCAGAGATGGCAGAGCCAGTCACAGAATGTGAGTTAAAGCAGAGCCAGAGCTGGGACTACAGCCAGGACTCAGACCCCCTGAGGCAGGCCCACCAAACCATCATCAAATCTGGATTTATCCATCCCCAAAACGGCCTGTCACTGGGAGGTGACTCATCCTTTCATGCAGTAGGAGTGGGGCTTCATTCAGGTCAAGGAAAAAAAGATATCAGGATGCCTCTTAAGCCAGAGTGACTCACAGTGCCTAAGGTCAGAGACCTGTCAGCCACCACCACAGTGGCTTCTAGTATCTCTAGGGCACTGCTGAGGTGCCAGGCAGTAGGCTAGCTATGTGCTTTAAAGGTTAAATCCTCTTAATTCTCACAACCACTTAGGAGCATCGATGAGACCTCTGCAAATGCCATCTGACAATAACAATGTAAGCATGGTCTTCTTTTTGTTGCCCCACCCTCCCCGGTGATAACGGTACTTGGTAAAACTGGAGGGACTGGAATCAAGATAAGGCAACTGGCAAACTAGGAATACAGGAGGTGAAATTTAAGGAGATGGTGACTTTCTAGTGCTAACTCTGCTTCTTGGGGCCAAGAGTGGGTGTGTCCTTAAATTTTACACACAGGATGCCTTATTTACTCTGTTATAGTCTTGGTCCTGGGTAGTCACTGGACAGATTGCAAGTTGAATCCCGATACTCTACACTTGAGCAGTGTGACCCTCCCTTCCCTAAGCCTTTATTTTCTCACCTGTAAAGTGGGCCAAATGACAGTATCAGGGGTTGGCAAATATGTAGCAGTTTCTCTTCTAAATATTCCTGTACTTAAGAGACCAAAAGAAACAAAAACATTGACAGAGACGAGGTATGGCAGTGCACGTCTATAATCCCAGCACTAGGAAGGCAGGTAGAGGCAGGAGGATCAAGGGTTTAAGACCAGCCTGAGCTACTTTGGGAGTTCAATGCCAGCCTGGGGTACCTTGTCTCAAAACAGAACAAACAGCAACGAAAACACACGTGTAAATGAAAAATGAGTGTGCAGAAATGTTCACAGCAGCCTTCTGAAATTCCCCCAGAGGGAAAACAGCACAAGTGTTTACCAGCTGGTGAACAGATAACAAAATATGGTATATCTTCCCCGTGTGGTACTGTGCGGTGACACCAAGGGATGAAAGACTGATACACACTACATGGCAAGTGACCCACAAGTGCTTTAAGCCATGTGAAAGAAGCTCTATGATTCTTCACGGTTGCAGACTCTATGATTGCAAAGGCATAGATCAGCCGTCCAAAGTGGGTGAGGTACGGGAGGGGCGGGTAAGCATGATGGCGAGCGGTGGCTAACGGGTGTATGAAGTCCCGTTTTGGGGGTGACGGGAATGTTCTGAAGTTACATTGAGGTGATGGCTACACAAATTATGCAAATACACTGGAGAGCCGTATTGGTATAATTTAAGTAGGTTGATTTACTGTGCTGTCTTCACTAGAGCTCATTAAGAAGGCTAGCTGCACCTTCTCTAATCCCAGCAGAAGGATTGGGTATTTAAGGCCAGCCTGGGCTACATATTGAGACTCTGTTTCAGAAAAAGGAAAGAAGAAAGAGCTGGAGCGAAGGAGAGAAGAAGGAAGAAAAAGAAAAGGAAAGAGAGGGTCTACTTGTGGCTCCAAGCTGCACAATGCCTGACAACGGAGTTTTTAATTCACCTAACTTTATGGTTTTCGTGCCAATAAATACCCGTTACTTAATTACCTCAGCTTACTAAACATCCCTCAACTTTTAGGAGACTCTGAGGAGTCTCCTAAAACCTGGGAGTCTCTTGTGATTCTGTACCTCTGAGTAACGTGCCCCTTTTGATGTAGGCTTCCTAGAAAGAACTACTGAATGCATCATGCCTGAAGTAGATAAAACTCTTCAGGTCTTGGATCCCAGAGGGCTGCATTCAACGTCTGGGTCTACCACTTAGTAAGGCCACAGACACAGAGGGTAGGAGAAGCAATGGGCGCCTGGAGCCTCATAAGTCCTGGAGGTCGATAGATGGTGTTAGACTGCATGACTTCTGAAGCCCTTGGACAAATGTCTTCCTAGTCTGTGTGCTTTGCTTAAGTCAAATGCAGAAGGCTGAATCCTAGTATCTCTTAGGGGTGCCAGACGCACGCCCATGAGGAGCACAGAACTGAACTCACGATGCCAGTATGATTAGCTACGTGGACTGCAGCAGTGGCTGCGGTTCAGCACCATTGTGTGTGGACTTCCTGAGAGGAGGGACATTGATCTGTCACTCTGGCAGGTGTTCAGCAAGTGCCAGGAAAGAGGAAGGAAGTGGGGAGGAAGGTGAAGAGATGAGCTGGCTGATTAGGCAAGCAGAAAGGCCTGAAACGTTTGCGCCAGACAACAAAGCACACTGCTCGAGGACTGTGGGATCCCAGCCTGATCTGCACAGCTTCCTAGGTTTCTCCAAGATGGATCCTCCACAGTATCCATCCATCCTTCCTTCCTCCCTTCCTTCCTCCTTCCCTCCCTCCCTCCCTCCCTCCCTCCCTCCCTCCCTCCCTTCCTTCCTTCTTTTCTTTGTCCCTCCCTCCCTCCTTCCCTCCTTCCCTTCTTCCTGTCTCAAGATTGGCAGGGCCTTATCATGCCACTATGTTGTCCTGTGTAACCTGGAACTCCCTTTTCAACCAAGGCTGGCCTTGAACTTGCAGTCATTCTCCTGTCTGCCTCCCAGTACGCCATTGCAGGTGTATGCCACTTGCACTAGGTTTTGGCTTGGAAAGTTTCTCTTCGCTAGAACATCCCTCCCTGAGTCCTACGAATCACCTCATTTCCTTGAGTGTCCTTTCAACTGATTGTAGGCTATGCACTTGGAGATCCAGTGCTCTCTTTCTAAAAGCACCAAGGCCAGATGCAGTCCAACTGCACACTGTTAGAATGTCGGTTGTTGGGGACATCCACCATTCACCCTTGATGTGAGAGTGTCCATTATCTGACCTGTAAGCATCAGCTCTTGTTGCTGGCAGCAGCACCCTGCCTGCTCAGAATTAATTTTGTAACACAGAGTTCCCCAGAAGATGGTTGACGACAGTTTCAGAGGATAAAGAGGAGCTGAAGCACCAACTGAAGAGATTAGAACAGAGCCCATTCTTGCCTGGAACTCACCCCTTCCCCAGAATGTTCTGGCTGGAGGATAACCTCCTTTCCCAGCTTCCAGTTTCCAGTACCTATTCTCCACCCCTCCCCCACCCCCGCGATCCACTCTAACATTACCACCACACAGACATTAAAAAGAAAAAGCAAGGCACGCCCATCCCAAGAAGTGGGGTATGTGCTCTTTTTCCAACAGCCCATCCTCTACCATCTAGAACATAACTATCCCCGCAGGCTTGGGCCAAGGAGTGTGCAGGTAGCTTGAATCTGTTTCTAGGAAGGGAGAGGCGAACCTTAAATAAAAATAATTTCAACATGTCCTCCTCCATAGGCCACAGAGACCCTTCAGGGACTCTGGGTAGGCCCAGAGGCTGGGCGAGCCTGAGATGGCTTTGTCGTTAGAGCGATTCTGCCTTGCCTCATATTGTAAGAACAGCGGGAACGTAATATCAGCTGAAAGGAGTTTTCTGTGTGCTATTTAACTAAATGGCTCTGCAGCTGGAGAGAGCCATGGGCAGACGTGTTAGGATTCAAAGGTTCCCAATTACAATGATCCTCTTTTATTGTATAAAAACAGCCACACAGCTACTCTCCACCCCCACCCCATGTTTGCTCCTTCCACCCCTGCTCTTCATTGGCCAGCGAGGCTGTGCTGCATTCTGAAGGCCCCAGCTCCTCTTCGGGTCCCAACTTTGTAGCTTTTGGGCCCCTGGGATTCTTTCTGTCAGGGTCAAGAGAAGGGTAGGAGGTGCCCCTGGGGAGTATTTGTCATATACACTGACAGAGGCAGGGTGGCACCACTCTACAGATTAGAGGTGAAAATTTAGAATCCCAGTTATGATCATATTCTTCTATGTATCCACGCAGGTACACATGTTGGCCTGCTCCTTAAAACTCTGCAGTGGCAAAGCAACCAGATGCAGAGTCAGCAAAGTAAGTCCAAACCGACCACTCTCTCTGCACCTCCTTACAGGCTGGCTTGGAACTTGTCTGTCCCCGCGTTTCAAAGTTCTGGAAACAAACCTATCTGAGTGAGCAACCTGACTCTCCTACCTCCCCTCCGTGTTCCTGAGCCAGCGCTTCGGGTCTCTGAGCTTCGAGTTCCCATTTTTGCAGTGGGATCATACACAGCTCCCCACTCACCCCCTCCTGCTCTGATTAAGTGTCAGAATGAAGGGAAAGCATTCAGCCCAGTGTCTGGCACACAGTAGCCGCTGTCCTTCTTCAGATGAACTGATTTGTGGGCTTGTGGTGTGTCTGGCTGAGCCAGTAGTTCTGCGTTTGTTCAGTCTCACCAGCCAGGGCTGACAAGACTGTGGGAGTATAGCTGGCCCACTGAGGAGTGGTTTTCTGGAATCATTCTGCAATACTAGTTTGAAACTGTCACCTGTATGCAGCTGATGTATGCATCCATGCATGCTGCCTGATCTCTAACAGAATTCTTAGCTAGCCACCCCCCCTCCCTGCCTCCACCTTCTGCAGATGTTTTAGAGTCTTGCAGCTGCAGCTGCAGGCATCCAAGCAGACCAAAGAGAACCTGTATTCAGGGCCTTCTGCTCATAACTCATCAGCCAGGCCAGGCCAGGCCATACTGCCAACAGCTCCTCCCCTTCACAATTGGGCCCCGAGACCCCAACATGAAGGATTCCCCCTCCAAAGAAGAAGGTCACTCTTTTTGGCCACACCAGTACCCAAGGGGTACAAAAATCAGTTCCCCCTACTGAATGGCAAATGGTTTCCCCGGGATTTTTAGTGGTTCCCTCTGTAAGAGAAATGAACAGAGCAGGCCTGTAACTTCCATTGCAGTCTATGCACCCCAAAGGCAGACGATAAACCTTTTGCTTCAAAGTTAACACGTGGGCTGCACTCCCTACCATTGAACTTCCTGTGGATCAATATTACACAGATTTCATTCACTGCAGATTGCATTCCGTGTTAAATGCTATTGCTATGAAACGCTGTGTGACTAGACTTAATCTCCAGGAACACTCTCATATTAGGGAGTGGGGTGGGGTGGAGAGGGGAGGATACAAGGAAGAAGGGGTGTACACTGAGGATTTTAGTGGGTACACTAACCACTAGGGGCACAGGGAACCTGGCTCTGGTCCTGTCCTTCTCTGTTTCTTGGGGAAATTTGGGTGAATACTGATATAGTGTTGTTAAGATTGCTTTGCTCCTTGGGGGTCTCTCTCTCTCACACACACTACTGCCAATCAACCTCTCTTAAATGCTTGACTACGAGCACAGAACAGGAAACAGCTTGTGGAGGATGTTCTTAATATCACAACCTGTTCAACGTAGGGTGGGGGCTCTACAGAAGGGCTGAGGAGGGGAAACAGGACCACAGTTCCTCGTCTTACTCTCTTTTCTTTTCTCTTCAGTTCAGAGGAAAACTATTTTACCAATTATACACAATGCCCACCTAGGTGTCTACCAAAGGGGACTGGAAATAACAATGTGACCCTCAGCACAGCTCTGCCAGGGTGTGGACCATGATTCCACACAGGAAGTTCCCATGACTGGCACCAGGCTCTCGTTACAATTTCCATTGCTATGACCACTCAGACTTGCCACAGAATGAGTGGCTGCGTTCTGAGGAGAACACGATGAGCTGAGGACAGGCAGAGTCCTGGAGGATGGTTAACACTGAGTATGTTAAGTACAAGGTACAAGGAAGCCATTCCTTGGAGGTGGCAGCAGGTGATCACGGTGGCGGTGGGGCTGGCTGGCTGAGTCCGAGAACGTGTCAGATGAGGTGCTGAGCCCTTGTCTAAACATGTTAAGCTTCACAATAGCCCATACAACAGCTACAAGTGGTTCTGTTAGAAAGACGAAACAAATCAAACTAACCAAACGACCAAAACGAAACAAAACAGGCAAACCAAAAACCTCAAGGTTCAGAGAGGCAGATAACTGTGTTCAAGCAATAGGGATGGAGCAGAGAGAATCAGAGAGCTTGGCTCCTGCTGGAGGAGTCCCATGTGAAGAAACTGACAGAGCTTTGAGGCCCACTCATGCCATCTTCTTGATTTAAAGCAATGTGGGGGCTAAGGCCAGGTCGATTCTGCTGGCCAGAGGTAGAGCTGAGGCTGGGACCCAAAAGGCCAGGAAGAAAATGGAGTATGTGACTGGTGAAGTCCTCTGTCCAGCTGTCTCTGCCCCATGCACTGTGGAAAGGGAGGCACATACATCCTGGGAAAGCCTCAAAATAATTTTAGATTTCTGGTTTTGGGGTGGTGGTGGTGGTAGTGTGTGTGTGGTCACACATAGGGTAGAGAAAAAATATTGCGCTTTGACCTCTTTCCGTTCCCACTTTATTTTTTGAGACACAGTCTCTCATTGAACCCAGAGCTCACTGATTCGGCTAGACTGTCTGGCCAGGAAAAGGTATGAACTCCCCTGGCCATCTCTTCAGTACAAGGGCTTAATTTTAGATTCTTACTGGCAGGATCTAAAGACTATCTCTCCTCCCCCCCTTCCCTCTCCATTGTACTCTGCCATCTTCCCCCGCCACCACCCCCCCACCCCCAGACAACTTTGGCCCCTGTCTGAAAATGTTCTTGGTTTTATTCTAGGTCAAGTGAGAACCAAGCAGGTTTGCTGGAACCATCCTTAGACACATGACAGTCCCTGCTCAGAAGCCTGCCATGGCTCCTGGCACCTACAGAGTAGAGGCTAACCCCCTATACAGCAAAGTCTGACATCATCTCATGTAGATCTTTTCCTGAACCCCTTTCTCCACTTCCAGGGCGGCAGACAGCTTCCAGCCCCTCCCCCACAGCTTTTTCCCACTTCCTATCTGAGAATTCAGACATGCTATCTGCTAAATCAACAGCTATTCACCCTTACTGCCCTGTAAGCCAAATCCCATCATGTTCACAGCAGCAATGTGCCTGACTAAAAACACTTGATTCATCTCTCCCTGCTCCATCTGGGTCACTACCACACAGCATAGCTCTGGTTGAGGCCTGGAGACCGCGCACTCCCCTTCTCAAACCTTACGCCTAAGACCTACATGCTAAGGGTGACACAAGGAAAAGACACAGTTTGGGTTCCCAAAGATAACAGCTGAGGCAGCATCCCGTCCCCACAAAACAATGTCACGCGGCCTTCAGAATTTCTGTTGCTCACAGCCGAATCAATGCTATCCCATGCAACCTCACCCAGGCATTGTTCTTCCTCATTCATGGGTCAGTTTAGATGCCATCCCCTCCAGGAGATTCCCACGTGAGGCCCTCTGAGCAGGACAATCACACCCTCCCTGTGCATCCACAATGGCTGCTCTCCTCAATTATAGCACTTACTTAATTCTGCTTGATTGGGCCTAATGAGCACTCCGACTGTCTGTTCAAACTCCTAGAGGGTAGGGGGTCTTTATCCCACCAGCATCTCCATTAGCGTGGAGCAAAGCTTTGTGCTGAGCCCAGGGGCTCTGAGCCCCCAGCATCCCCACAATGTCTGGTGTAGTGCACTGTATCGCAGCAGTGGGGGGCACCCATGCTGTGGGTGCTGACACGAGACTCATGAGCTGTTTGGTCTAGGACAAGTGAGTTGACCTCTCTGGGTCTGTGCTTCTTCATCCGTAGAGAATGGGAGCCTCTATATCTCCTAGCTGTCATGAAGACAAAATAGTTTAATAATAAGCACTTAGGACAGTGCCTGGCATATAAAAGTGTTTAGTGACTGTGGGCTCTTGTTAGAATCCACATTATAGGGGCATTATAGTTGTTGAATGAACAAATGCATCAACACCAAATAAACGAAGAAACAAATGAAATCCAGACGAATCCCTGAGTGGAGACCCAGGGCAGTAGCTATTGCTTTCAGTTTTGCCTGCACTTGACCCTGTGGTTTATCATTGTCATGACCTCCTTGCATCACAGATGGATTCTATGGCATCAACCTGCCCCCCCTCCTCTACATTGTATCCTGTGAGTTGGCCAAGCCTTCTTTACCTCTGTTTCCTTAACCAGAATCTGAAGACAATAATAATAATTGGGGTTTTTTCTTGGGGGGGGAATAGTGAAGATTGCATGATAAAGCATGCTAACCATTCAGCAAACCTAGATACTGTAACAGCAAGTACTGGCAACACTTACCAAACAGCAATATGATCGCCACCCCACCCCCCACTCCAGTGTTGCTAAAGACACAGTGTCCCCATAACCACCAAGGCCTGATGCATCAGGATGTGATCAACATCGGACAAATCAAGATCCTCTGTTTTCAACTTGGAATCCAATGTTTGCGGTGTATTTGCTTCCCCCCACCTGTCTCTTTAAATGATGAGTCACTGATTTATCCTAAAACTCTGGCGTTCTGAATTTTCCCCTTAAGTATATTATCTACTAAGGTGGATCCTTAGCTGACATCAAACCCTGTTAGAAAGTAAGGATACAAGTTCATAGAACAGTGATAGAGTCGAGATTATTATTTTTTAAACAGTAACAATATTCCACACACCACAGGCCTGATTATTGTCAGGGATACATTTTTAAAACTCTTAGATTTCCCCTTGGCCTTAAAAGAAGAAGTGTACACAGCTTTATGTAACTTTCACTTTAAACTTAAACCTTTATGTTGGTCCCACGGAACTACTCGACGGTCCCATTAGTCTATTTTGACTATCAAACAGGTCATTTAACAAGATAGTTATGCCTCTTGGCCGTCATCCAAATGCGTTTTGACATTACTGCCCTGGGTCTGAACCGCTTAAACTGGAGGCCCTCAGAAACAGAAAATCACCTTTTGACTTAAGTCTCCAGGAGCGCTGAGACTCTAACCCTCTTCATTTCCGTGGCACTAATTTCTGCTCTACTCTTAGAGCAGCCAGCGCGAGAGTGTGTGTGTAAAGAGGCTTGTTGTGGGAAGTCCAAGTGCTTAGGGGTCGCAGGGAGGCATCCCTGTCTCTTAAGTCCTGCTTCAACACGGAGCTGGCCTGAGATATGAGGAGCTGTTCACTTCCAGAAAGAAAGGGATCTTCAGAAAACAGCAAATGGAGAACCCTGGGCTTTAAAGGACCGTGATGCCTGGGGCCCCAGCTGAGCCGTGACTCTGGAGAGGGGAGGGGTGCTCCCTCCTCCTCCCCGCCCCCAACAAAAGGCCTTCGCGGAACAGTGGAACACAGAGACCCCACTGGCTTTGAAGCCAATCAATCAGGTGGAAGTCTGGGCAAATCACGACTTGGCTACCGCGACAGGTCTCCCCCACCCACACAGTTGGATAAGCCCTCCTCATCCTCCTCCACCACCTCCGGAGCTCAGCACAGCTAGGGGGCCAAAGGGACGTTCCTGTGATGCTCTTGTTTTCCAACTTTGCGAGCTTGTTGGTCTTCTGCAACCTCCTGCAAAGCTGCTAGGGAAAGGGCAAGTTTGCAAAGCTCAGGATCCCAAGTCCTAGGGGAAGCCACAAAGACGCTCCAACGCCAGCAGTGCTTAACCTCTTGTGGGGCAGACTGGAAAACGCCACGGCCACTCAGGCGGGAGACCCGGGCTCCGGCTGGTCGGGGCAGGCCAGAGACAGCAGAGCCCTCGGGGTCCGCGCGCCCCCCGCATCCTCCTCCCCGCGCACCTGAGCGGGGCGTGGGCACAGCGCCGCGCTCAGGCCCTGCCCGCAGGTCCCTCGCCCGCCGCCCGCCGCCCGCGCCGCGCGCCGGCCGCTTGCAACCACCGGGAGCGACGCGAGGAGAGGCAGCCTCAACACGGCGTCATGCTTCCTGCCACCACATTACGGCGAATCGTCACCAGGAGAGGAGAGCAGAGGGGAGAGCGGGGGAGGGAGGGGGACAACCACACGCAGCCCCCAGGCTGCCAAAAAGCGCCGAGACGGGGCCACGTCCCGGTGGAGTCCCCGCGGGACCTGCCCGGTTCGCACAAAGCGCCGCAGTTTGGCCAAGAAGGCAGGAAGCCGGCCACAAAAATAAATAAATAAAAAACAGAGTCGGGTCTACGTAACGCCCTGTCGAAAGCGGACGCCATATTTTTTTGTGGCTTATGTCGACATAGGGAAACGTAGACATGTTTTTCCTCCTCCTCCTCGGTCTGGCTTCCATTTATCCAAACTTGTAATCAAAACTATTTCATAAAAAAAAAAAAATCTCCGTTCCCCCCTCCCCAAAACCGCGGATTTCTTCTCACACGCAAAGAAAGAAAAAAGAAAAAAAAGCCTGTACACCCCCCTCCCGCGCACCCCCATCCCTAACCCGGCCAAGTCCCATTAACAACACATTTTCGGGAGCTGCGGCGGCGGTGAGAAAGTTGGGCTGGAGAGGCGGGCGCCCGGCGTGTCGGGCTCCGGGCTGGCGGTGCCCGCTGCGGGTGCTCCGCGCCGGGGCGAAGTTTCTTACCTGCGCCGGGGCTGCGAACGCGGGGACCCGGGCTGGGAACGCGGAGACGAGGCACGGGCGTTCCAAAATGGAACTCTGCTGGCTCCCCCCACCCACTCCCCACTCCCCACCCGGCGCCCGACTCGGGCTCCGTGGGAAAGAGGTGGTGGTGGGGGAAAGCCAGCCTGGCAGACAGACAGACAGACAGACAGACGACAGAAAAAGCCCCCCGTACGGAGAACGGTTGGTCGAATTTTTTAAAAGAAAAATAAAGAAAAGAAAAAAAGAAAAAAGAAAAGAAAAAAGAAAAAAAAAAGGGGGAAAAATGCCTCGATCAGTGGGGAATCTACGCCAAAACCCACATGATCTGTAACGTCAGCATGCGTATTTGCATACGATACCACCACCGGAGCTGCCACCCGGGCTCGGGTTCCGCAGAAAGTTACAAAGTGAAATTCAGGCCCCTCCGCAGACGCCGGCAAAATGTCATTTTTAGGAGGGAGCTGCTGGTGGGGGGAGGTTGCCCCTAAGACTCAGACGAGTGGCCATTGCGGGGGGGGGGGAGTTTAATAAATGAACTTAAAAGTCTGAGTCCAGTAACGGACTCATTGGAATTTTTGCGGGAAGAGGTGGGGGAGGCGCAAGCGAGATCATTGAATATTGAGCATGACCCGGCGCGCGGCCGCAGCCAAACCCTCTCGGTGTAATACCCATTTTCTTTATGAAAAGTTCAAGGTGTCACTGATGAGCTCAACAAACTGTTGATCCTCACCACGTGGAGTGGCGGACCCGGAGACCGCAGGGCGCTAGGGCTTGCCCGGCGCCAGCAACACCCCAGACTCCAGGTCCTCCTGCAGTGCGTGGGGGCAGAACGCGGGTGGGGTCGTCACGCGCTCTGGGCTCTGCCTGCGTTTTTGTCCGCCTTCCGGCGCGAGAAAATAATAACATACTTAAAAACTTTTTTAAAATTTTTAAAAATCGAGTTGCATTTTACTCCAGGAATAGTAATGAGAGAGGGCTTGGGAATAGGGCGGGGAAGAAGGCGCCCCACTTACATAACCACTTGAAGTTAGATCACTTTTGTTGGGGATTTCCGCTTGCGCCTCCCCTCAGTCTGGTTAAAGATCTTCAAACTTTTTCCCTCCAAGCCGGTAAACAAACAAAGACACCCGGGGAGCTGACTTAAACTTGTGTGGCCCGAGTTCGCAACGATTCTCAGATTCGAAAAAAAAAAAAAAAAAAGCACACGCCTGCAGCGCGCACACTGGAGAGTCCCTCAGAAGCAAGACGGGTCATTTTTCGGAGCTGGGACAGCCACATTCCCGGCGAGAGGGGTCTCCAAATGGGGCATCCATCGGTTCGTGTGTGTGTGTGTGTGTGTGTGTGTGTGTGTGTGTGTCGTCTGCCCTTTGCAACCTTGGGAACCGTGAACTAGCGACCCGGCTGCTGTGCTCCCGCGATCACGCAAGGGAGCATCCGAGGGAAGATGACAGACCTAGCAACCGGACTGCGTTGCGCATTCTTGCTCTCAGGGACCCTGTCCCCTTTGCAGGTTCTGGGGCGCTTCGGAATTTGTTGAATGTGAGCGCGCTGGAGCCCACTATGGGGAGGAGGGCTAACTCTGGGACTCAGATTTGACACTTTGAGTTCCTGGAGAAAACAGAGGGCTTGGGGTTTGAAGACAGCGGAGTGGCCTCCCAGCCTGTGGATTAGCAGGCGCGTCGCGTCTTGGCTTCCCGACCAGCTCTGCTCCGGGGAATTAGAACGAACTCTAGCGGCCGCTTGCGATTCCGCTCGGGGCGCCAGGACAGCAACAGGTGGCAGTGTGCTGCGGGGTGGCCAATGGCGATGACCCAGTCTAGAGTGAAAGACTGGTTTGAGGGCTGATGGATGGTCATGGCTCTGGGGAGCCTCTGCTGGCGTTTTTTTCTGTTTAAGATTAAATCAGCGCACATGCAAAAATTTCTTTCTGGCCTTCCAGCTTTAATTGGGTTATTGCTGACTGAGGGTGGAGGGGTTGCCTCTCTCTTCTTTCCGCCTCCCTCTCTGTCTTTGTTGGTCTTTTTCTTTCTAGATAGGTTTTAAAGCCCGGAAAACCGGATTCTGGTTGCCGAGTGGCTTTATTGCTTCCTTTCTCATTAGGGAGACAAAATCCGACGGGGTTCTTAACCGGATTCCGTTGAGAGCTTTGTTGGTGAGTATAATCCGGATCATATCCTGTCTTTCTCAGACTCATCTGATACCTATGATCTAAGAGTCTTGTCAACTTTTATCCAACACCAGTGTTTGGGGCTGTTTATCTGAGTTGGGTAATTTTTGTCAACTCGACACAATCTAGGGTCACCCTGGGGAAGAGAAGACCTCAATTGAAGAATTACCTACACCAGACTGGCCTGTGGGTACACCTATGGGACATTTTCTTGGTTGAAATGCGGGCAGGAGCAGCCTTCTTTAAGGTGCCACTCTGGGTCAGGTGGTCTTCGGTTGTATAAGAAAGCAAGCTGAGCAAGCCAGCCAGGAGCTTCTCTTATGCCCTCTACGCCAGTTTCTGCTTCCAGGGTCATGTCTTCAGTTCCTGCCTTCCCTTCCCTTTCCTCGATGATGATGATAGACTTTAACTTATAAGCCCAGTTATTAGCCTCACAAATTGCTTTTGGTCATAGCGGTTGCCATCTCAACGCTAATAGTAACCAGGACGCCCTTCTTAAGGGAATGCCAGAATAGTGAAAGGACAAGCAAACACACAAACAATAAACTTGTCACCAGCTCAACACTTTTCACCACTTATCTTGTTATGCCCTTCCAGGTCATTCCGCCCAACACCCCCAGCCCTTTAAAATTAGGCATACTTTTGCAGGCTGTTTCCATGGAAATTGCCTAAACCTTAAAGAAGCAATTCCTATTTTGAGATTCCACTTCCTCTTGATGAGCACTTACTTAGGAAGCTTCTCTACAAGCGAGGCTTTCATTGCCACCTGCTTCCAGCTGGGTAACAGGTTGTATATGGACAGCATGGGAAAAGCCAGGGCGAGGGGAGCCAGTGACCCCAGAAGGGTCTGTATCTTCAGGGTGCACATCTCACAGAGATGGGAGGGGTGAGGGCTTCTGTGCTGTGATGTCCTTAAATGGTCCAAAACTTAATAGGCGTTGGATTCTCAACACTATAACAAAAACAGCAAAAGGAGGCTGGAGAGATGGCTCAGTGGTTAAGAGCACACAGGGGATGGCATTTAGCTCTTAGTACTCACACTGGGCACTTCACAAACTGCCTATAACCATGCCTGTAACTATTATAGGAGATCTGTTCCCCTTGCTTGATCTTGAGTGAAGCTTGGGTTAAATACTACAGGGCTGTTTTGTTTCTGCATGAGAAGACTTCAGGAGCCTTGAGACCAATGTTACAAGTGTGATGTTTACATATGCTGGTCGCTACTTAATCCTTATAACAATGCTATGCTCAAAATGTTTTGTCTCAGGCTTTCTCTAGACTTGTAAAAATCATGGAGGACCCCACCCAACTTTTATTTATGTGGATATATATGTATATATATGTTATATATATATATATATATATACATATGTCAGTATATATACTATATATTGACATCTAACATATTTGAAATTAATTCTAGAAATATTTTATTGGCATACATTGGTTGTACAAAGCAACTGGTTTCACATACACACACTATTTTAATCATATTCATCCCTTGTCACAACTTCCATTACCTGCTGGTTCCCTTCCCAGACCCTATCTATCTATCTATCTATCTATCTATCTATCTATCTATCATCCATCTATCCACCCCATCCATCTATCTAATGTCTGTGTGCTCAGATGCATGTGCCATGGCTCTCGTGTAACGTGGTGGCAAGTACCTTTATCCACTGAGCCATCCTGCCAGCTCCACCTTCTACTTTCATGTCCTTAAAAAAAAAATCTAGATTCTGTATATGAGAAAACATGCACATTTGTCTTTCTGACTCTGGCTCATTTCTTTTAACATGATTTTCTCCAGGTCTGCTTGTTTTTCCTCCAAAAAATAAAAAAATAAAAAGAAACAAAGAAACAAACAAACAAAAAACCAAAACAATAATTGTCAGACATGTTTTCCATTAGGCACTACAAAGTGATGTCACAACATGTCATGCCATCTGCTATACACCAGTGAGAGAAAAAGAATCAAAGGGGCAAGCAAAATTCCAGCCTCATGAAAATAAGTTTGACTTTGAGGATTTCGTGAAAGGCTCTTGAGTAGCGGGGTCTCCAGAGTCCCTGGACTTCATGTTATTTATAAGCTCTGTTGATGGCATGTATCCCATCCTCACTGCACAGATGAAGATGCACAGAGAACTGTAGTAACTTGGACAGACAAGTGGAAGAAACTAGGCTTTGTGAGTTACTTAGAATCCAGAGGCAGAATTCAGAATCCTGCCCAACCCCACCTCAGCAGTCGCAGCACACTGCTTCTCAGGACTGCCTTCCTTAACAGCCAACATGACTTACTAGGCGCTAGACATTGCTTATCAAATCCTTACATTCCCTTTGCTTTCAATCGCAATTTCCCCACTGTATTGATGACAAGAATTTAAGGATCAGGGAGGTTAAGAAATGTCTCCAGGGGTCTGGAGAGATGAGTTAGCAGTTAAGAGCACTGGCTGTTCTTGTAGCTGATCCAGGTTCGATTTCCAGTACATTCATGGCAGCTCACAACCATCTGTGACTCCAGTTCCTGGGATTTGATGCTCCCTTCTGATCTCTGCAGGTAGCAGGCATGTGCAGTGCACACACATGTAAAAAAAAAAAAAAAAAAAACCATACACATAAAATACAAAATAAATCTTTAGAAGGAAAGAAACTTCCCCAAGGTCACACAGCAACTCCAGCTAGTATTAGACCCTGAACTCCAACTTTTGCCTTGTGGCTTTAGAGCCAAGAATGAGAAACCATTAACCTTTTCTTAATGCCTGTTAGGAAAGAGCGATATTCACTGTATAGTTTGTTGAGAGGAATCCCACAGTGCTCTTGGGCACGAGCTGAGACTTGCCTCCCGTTTTACAGATGCATACACCACATCCAGATTCTTATGTGGGTTCTAGGGACTGAACTCAGCCAACCAGTCTTGCTTACAGTAAGTGTTTTTACCTTCTGAGTCATCTTCATGGCCCAGACCCTAGTCTCATAATTGAAAGTCATCTTTGTGTGTGTTTGTGTGTGTGTAGGGGGTGGGGATATGATCTCATCATGTCGCTAAAGCTGACCTTGAACTTTCCATCGTCTTGTTTCTGGGTCACTATATCTAGCTGATGGTTTGTTTTTGCCCTAAGTATAGCCTTTAGGAGAGACATTGTATTCTTTTTTGTAGAAGTATAGATACAATTACCACCAGGAACAGTGGCTTCCTGTTATGTACTTATTGATTCATTTATTCATTTGTATCCCTACGAGAATCTAAGGTTCATACACGCAGGAACTTTATTTAGTTCAGTGTAAATAACTCTAGAATTCAACTTGCTCCTAATGCCCAGGATGGATTCTCAAGTAACTGTTGAATGAATGAATGAATGAATGAATGAAGTGAACCACTCTTGTTCAAGAGCATACAGTTTCTGGGGCTGCAGATGTAGCTCAGGGATAGAATGCTTGCCTCACATGGTGAGGCTCTGGGTTTGAACCCAAGGACATAAACACATCAGCTATACATCTTCTGCTTACCTGGTATGGACACTTGAAGGGCTGTCCCCGACCCCCACCTTGGGGGAAAGGCTGTTGCTTCTGGGCTGTGGGGACTGTGTACCGATAGGCAGTCCTCACCTGGATCCCCAGCACGAGAACAATAGCTCTGTACTGGTTCTTTGGTGCCTGTTTCTGTCTTGCTAACGTGCTCATTTTATAGGTGCACAGACTGAGGTTCCTGGTAATGATGCCAAGTCTAGACCCCAAGTCTCCCAACTTCTGTCTTGTGTTCACACCCCTACAGATTTGCTTGCAAACAGAACCTGCAGCTTACCATACAGAAACAGAACTAACTATGTGTTCAGTGGATATGCAAAGGAGCTAAGACAGAGCAGCATGGCTGAGTGCTGTGGGAAGAAGTCTTGTGGGAGCAAGAAGCACCTGCTCCAAGCCATGGTGGAGGCATATGGGTCTGCGACTCTGCCTTGAAAGTGGGGAAGCGGTGCCTGCTGGCTTCTTTAGAGGATTTTCATGAGCACTCCATAAGACACTACATAGAACTGTCTCTTTATTCTTACAAGGGCTTAAGTACTCGTCATGATATACTGATGTACCATCGACCAGTCCATTATAATACATCTGACAGAGGCTCTGGGTTTTGAATCTTAGCTCCATTGCTCACTTCTCGGTACTTTAGAACCCTTAGCTATGAGCGAACCAACGGTGGTGCAGCGGCTAAGGCGGCCGCCTGCAGAGGGCGAGCCCGAGCTCTCGCTCTCTCTCTCTCTCTCTCTCTCTCTCTCTCTCTCTCTCTCTCTCTCTCTCTCTCTGTGTGTTCGAATCCGGCTCATCCCGTGCGACTCCGCCCGAGTCTCATGGGGGTGGGGGGGAAGAACCCTTAGCTATGAATAGTAAGTAGAGACAATGGTAAACACTCAACTCCCAGGAATGTTGAGATAATCAATGCAAATTATTGAGCCTTCATACTCTACCTACTGTGAGGAATCAGAAAACATAACTCATTATTCTCACTTCTCATATAAAAGTTAATATATATTCACTACTGAATACATAGAAAAAGTTCATCTAGTTTTTGTTGAAGGGATCACACATTAGATAAATATAAAGGCAACAAATAAAATGAATTTAAATTATTAACAGCATACTATGTTGTCATATAATATGTCATATATGATATATAAACAAAAGTAAATAAATTATATAAATAATAGATAGAAATCAACCAATTGTGCCACCCAGCAGAAGGCAAAGTAAACATTTCCCATATACTTCAGTTTAGATTTTAAAAAATAATTTGTTTATTTTCGTTGTTATTATTTTTTATGTGCATGGATGTTTTGCCTGCATGTTTGTCTGTGTGAGGGTGTCAGAGCCCCTTGTGTTGAATCACCTGGAACTGTAGTTACAGATAGTTGTAAGCTGCCATGTGAGTGTTGGGAATTGAACCTGGGTCTTCAGGAAAAGATTAAGTGCTCTAACCACTGAGCAATCTCTCCAGCCCCTACTATTATTTTTTTTAAAGTGTCTACTTTGTTTCTTACAGCACTTCCCATGCTGGGGATATAGAGTTTAAATTATTTGACCAAGATAACATGTTAATATATAGCACAGTAGCTCATCCCATTTTCGTGGGGTGTAAATTCCAAGATTCCCTCTGGATGCCTGGAGCAAATTCTGTACAGACTACAAATTTCTCACACCCACTCAGTACCACCCCTCCACGCACACACACTAGGTTGGTAAAGTTAGGTGAAAGGATAGAAGGAGATATTGTCTTGAGCCAATTATTGAATGGAGGTGAAGGGACCATATAGAAGCTGCAAGAATGTTTCATGTGGCTGTGATGTTAAAAAATTTTCATGATGAATATATCCCCTCTGTAGTAACTGGCTTTTCTCATCAAAAAATTAGATACTGGGATGGAGAGATGGCTTAGTGGTTAAGAGCACTGACTGCGCTTCTAGAGGTCCTGAGTTCAATTTCCAGTGACTACATGGCGGCTCACAATCATCTGTAATGGGATCTGATGACCTCTTCTGTCTGGTGTGTCTGAAGACAGCTGCAGTATACTCATATAAATAAAGATAAATACATCTTTGAGAAGTATATACTGTCTTTTTGGAGAAAGAGTTTTTCTATGTTGGAGTAGAAGGTGGCCTCCAATTCACTCTATAACTCAGATGGGTCTTGAACTTACAATCTTTCTGCTACATTTGTCCAATGGCTGGTTTGCAACTGTGTGCCATGCATCTATCTTACATGCTTTTTATTGCTGTTTTTAGCGCTGTCATAATGTTTACTGCAAGGCTGAACAACAGCATTGTATCGGTCACAACAGGCTAGTTTATGTTGCAGTATCAAATAGCCCTCAGACCTCAGTAACTTTCAACTACAGGGATGTACTTTTTTGCCCTTACAACAGTATATCCATGAAGGATCGGCAAGAAGATATACCATCAAAAGCACCCAAGGACTCAGGCTAACAAAGCAATCACAGAGTTCACAAAACATTGCCAAATTGTTGTGCAATAGGGAAAAGATCTTGTACTGACAGTTAAGTGTTTGGCTGGGAGGTAACAGGTTGTTCTCACTAACGAATCATTGGTCAGAACTAATAGAAAGGTTAGGCACATGGGTTCATGGGAATGGCATAGGTGTGAGAAGGTGGACAATCAGAAATATTTGCACTAATACACCAGAACTATCAGCAGCATCAGTTACTGTTACTTTGATTTTACCTGCATTGTTTCATTGACTCATCAAAAAGTTCTTTTTTTTTTTTTTTTTTCCTTCTCTTCATTTTGTAGAGAAACTGAGATTTCACAAGCTTAAATACCTTGCTCAAGATCATCTAGCTATTAAGTGATGTAGGTGAATTTAAATGTAATCCTACCTGTTTTCTGGGCTTAGGCTCCTAAAATGTTCTCCTCGACCACATGGGATTAACTGGTTTTCTACTATTGGGCATTAGGTAAACTACAGTTGTTGCCAATGGAAAGTCCTGTGCTTATTTATTTATTTATTTATTTAAAAAATCATTCCAATTGTTTTCTTAGGATAAATTCCTAGGTAAATATGTGTTTGGTTGAAATACACACTTGATTCGAAAAAATTCTTTACTAAGCGGAAACTGAAAGCTGTCCGGCAAGACGGCCCTGCAAGTCAAGGCTTCTGCTGCCTCGTCTGATGCCCTGTGGTCTGAAGAACACACGTGGTAAGGAATGAGAGAACTCACTGTTGCAACTTGTCTTCTGACTGTTACATGCACACTGTGGCATGCCTGCATGCACACACATGTACACACGAACAAACAAATATAAATAAGTAAATAATGTAATTAAATACTTTCTTAAGTGGAAGCTTTGGTAAGTATGACATTCTCCCAAGAAGACTTCTGCCAATCTTTCCTCCCCTTGCAGGCCCTCCCAGCTGAACTCATTCCACCTGCAGGGTCATGAGATGATAGAATGGTAGTTATTTAACTAAGTCTTTGGGCGGCTCGTTTTACAGCAACAGATCTGTGAAGTGGGAGCTAATTTCCCTGTATTGATGTTTACACCCTCTGTCTGAATACTATGACTCTCCTTGCCAAACTCCACAGAGTGTGCTGTTCAGAGATGGCAGATCAATCCTCCACAAGAGATAAAAGGCCTCTTGCTCTGTGATGCTTGGGCCAGCTACTTGTCTGCGTCTAACCTCTGCTTGGTATTAATTGTTTCTTAACAAACATAAACGAACATTAAGGAGGGACACACAGGTCTTGATCCTAAGCAGATAAATGCTCTTGGGTAATGTTTGTCAAGTACAGGTAAACAGTGGGTGCTGGAGTTAAGCTCCTCAGAGCTGCCTGCAAGCTGGGCTTTGAATTCCAGGGACACAGCTTCCGTGGGTCATTGCCCACTCTGGGTGGGCTTTTCAGTAATACAACTGTTTTGAGGTCAGTTATGTGATACATGTGTATGTATCATATATATGTATGAAATTAAATATAAATATTTATTAATATAGCAATATATTCACATATATGAATCATATAATAAATACATATGAAAGTAAAGTGTAATTACATTTTTTTCTTCTCTTCTTTTCTCTCCCACCAATCCTTTCTGTGTACCCTGCTTTGTTTTCTCTCAAATTCATAGCCTCAATTTCTTTAATTGTTTAAAATTTGGTTATGCAATACCAGTGGTCAGCCCTGAAATTGTACAGTACAAGGAACATACAGGGTCATCAGGTTGTATTTAGGAGTGTGTGTGTGTCTGTGTGCATGTGTGTGTGTAACAATTAGTTATACTTTTTAACTAACCCCTCACTTATGCTAACTAACTAACACCTAACTAGACTTGGGTGGAATTGTTTCTTTTGTTTATCACTGGCTCCTTATCAAGGGTGAGTAGAGGTCTGGTCACATTTCCCCAGGGAAAGTCACACAACACACATGTTCCTGCTGTCTGGATGATCAAGAAGATGTGAGATCAGAGGTCAGGGCACCTGGTGCCGTGCTTGAGTACTGTTCTGAGGATGGATGGTAAAGCTCCAGGGAAAACTGGCTGCTTAGCGTGACTGAGAGTTAGAGCACATGCCCTATCCCACTGTTTGCCTTGTAAAAATAATCTCACCCCTTATATTTCCCCTGTTCTGAATTTGGTTGAATTGACAACCCTTTGACCAACAGTCTGTGGCAGAAATAATTCTACGTGGATTTCAAGACTAAGAAAAGAAGAAGCAGCTTGTTTACTGTGACAACTAGGGTCTAGAGTCTGCAGCCACAGTGTAAGGAGTCTGACTCCCTGGAGGATGCCCTACTGTGAGGTGACATCACCTCTGCCAGCAGAGAGAGGTTTCAAACAGGTGCAAGAGTCAGCAGTCCCAGTTGGGTCCCATCCTGTCACTGTCATCAACTATGGGACTTGGAAGTGATGGTGACTTGAGCTGATTCCAGAGCTGTCTAGTTGCTGAGTCGCTTCTGGGTACTGGATCTTAATTAATGGATGGACAAGACTTTGCAGAGCAGAGCCAAGTCGTGCCCACTATGTTCTGCCTAAGTTTGAGCCAAAGAAATACTGAGTGTTACGGTTAGTCATGATCGTCAACCTGACTGGATAAACAGATGTCCAGGAATGGTGGAAGGCTCTTGTGTGCTTCTGGGGGCATTTTCAGAGAGAATTGACATGTCACACAGTCTCTGAGAAGAGGAACCTGCCTTGCATGTGGGCGGCACCTTCCAACAGGCAGCCTGAATGAGAATGAAGCTAATGTCTGAGTGCTTGCAAGCCCCTTTCTTTCTGTGACGTCTGCCCTCCTTAGCCTGTGCCTGACCCCATCGTTGTCAGCCCCTCCATGTGGATTCAATGCAAGCAGTTCTCCAGGGAGCTCCCAGCCTTAAGCATGGATCCTAATCCCTGATACTTGTGAGTGTTCCCGTACATGACAAAGGGGACTTTGAAGATGTGGAAGCTAAGAAGCTGGAGATGGGAGATTATCCCATAACATCATGGTGAGTTAATTCCTGTTCACATCTCTTTATAAGGAGATAAAAAGGTTAGAGGTAGTAGAAGTAAGGTGTCTCGGTGAGGTCCACAGCCTCTAGAAACCAAGAAAAGGCAAGAAACCAAGACTCTCTGCTGGTGCCTTCATCAAATCAAAGCCGTGGTTTGGGCCTTTAAGACCCATGCCAGATCTCTGAACTCTTTAAATGGTAAACTCTCTGTGTTGTTTTGGGCCACCAGCTTGTGGTCAGCACTTACAGCATCCATAGGAAATGAGAGCATCATGTGGTGATGACTGTGAGGGAGGCCTTGCAAAGGGAGTCCCAGCTTAACCCAGTAGAGTTCTTCAGGGACAAGTGACTGAGAAACGAAGGGGTGATGCCTCTTCAGAAGGCCACAGTGTGGGCAGATGAACCAAACTGAAGGCGGCACCATCTCTCCTACTTCCAAACAAATGAACCCAGGCTCTACATAGGTTTCCCAGAACTTATCCTGTCTCCTCAGGGAAAGGAGATAAGGGAGGAAGCTGAATGGCCCAAGATTGTTTCTTCCATAAGGGCTGGGATGCGAGCACAAAATACAAATGAAATTTTGCTACTCAAACTGACAAAACCCTAAATCTTGAATGTCTGAGCTACAGACTTTGATTCTTATCTGAAATGCACTTAGCAGAATACATTCTTACCAGGGCAGTGCATGTAGCTTTGTGGTGATTATGTTGAAGCCCAGGTAACAGAATCAATTTTTTTTCTGTGATATTTTAAGAATTGATTGACAACAGCTGGGCATGGTGGTATCTTCTATGATCCTAGCACTAGAAAGACAGAAACAGTTGGAGGCCAGTTCGAGCTACATGAGACCCTAGTTGAGAAAGAGAGACAGAGAAGGGGAGAGAGAGAGAGACAGAACAGACAGACAGAGAGAGAGAAAGAGAGAGAGAGAGAGAGAGAGAGAGAGAGAGAGAGAGAGAGAGAGAGATATTTTGGTGACAGTTTTACAGAGACAGGTTGCAGGTGCAGACAGAACAAGCCAGAGAATGAGAAAGAGCCAGAATATTAGAACATATTGCCAGAGTTAGTCTGAGGCCAAGCAAAGCAATTCAGTCAGAAACCAAGAGAAGCCAGTTTGAATCAGTTAGCTTAGAGAGGAGTTTTGGCCAGAACAGCTGAGTTGAAACAGCTAACCAGAGTTCAGAAAGAGCTAGAAAGTGTGAGCTTATTCAGTAGTAAGAATCCAAGATGACAATTACATCTGGCAAATAAAAGACACCTTTACACTCTTCATTACTGAAGAAAGTCAGGACAGGAACTCAAACAAAGCAGGATCCTGGAAGCAAGAGCTGATGCAGAAGCCATGGAGGGGTAATGCTTACTGGCTTACATCACATGGATTGATCAGCTTGTTTTGTTATAGAATCCAGGACCTCCAGCCCATGGAAGGCACCACCTACAATGGGTCCTCTCCCATTGATCACTAATTGAGAAAATGTCTTACTGCTTGATCTAATTGAGGCATTTCCTCAATGGGACTTCATCTCTGATGAGTCTAGCTTGTGTAAGGTTGACACAAGACCATCCAGTAGAGTTACTTTAAAACTGTTGTTGTTGTGTATATGCTGACAATGTGGCAGGAGGGCTGTTCATGCCATAGCACAGGAGTGTAGGCCAAAAGACTACTTTCAACAGTTGCTTCTTTCCTTCTGCTGTTGGATTTAAGGATGGAACTCAGGTTATCAAATTTGTTTGGCAAGAAGTAATTCTATTGACTAAGCCATATCCATGGCCCTAGGTGTTTTATTTTCAATAGTATGGGGTTGGTATGACATAATATAAGCTTCATCAAATGAACAGGGAGATGGCCTTTCCATTTTCAGAGAAATGTTGTACAGAATTATTCTAGTTTCTCTTTAAGTATTTGGCAAGTTGTCCAGTTAGGGCTCGTATACTTGGAAATTAAATTTCTTGTCTTTTAATAAAAAGTTTTAAAATCATTAATTCAATTTTCTTGAAATCTATACAGGTATTCAGGTGTCTTACAATAAAAAAGTGGTGGCTTCTGTTTTTAAAGGAACTCATTCGGTGAGTTTGCATTGCCTCATTGATGTGTGTAGTGCTTTAAAGGAGCCTCAGAAGTCTGCTTAAGATGCCCTGAAGACCATGTTCTCAGCACAAAGGAGATTTCATTTGTCCAAGAGGGACAGAAGACAGGGATAAGGGACAAAGAGGAGATAAAGAAAGAGGGAGACGGGGAAGGGAACAAAAGAGAGGGGAGAAAAGAGGGCAAAAGAAAGAGGAGATGGGTATTTGTTCTGGGGCACAAAGGAGTGCCTCTGGATAGTGAGGAGACAGAAGTGTCACTTAGACAAATGGCAGTTTATAAGGTGAAGGAGGGGGAACTCTATATTATGAGGAGGTATTTAATTATAATTGGACATATTAATTAGGTGAGCCAAAGGAGGCTTTAGTTTACTGAACTTCAATACTTGATAACTTTATAGCTGGACCTTAGGCTAAGAAATTGCTCATACACATATAAGGGGATGGACCTTGGAGGCTTGCTTTAGAAATGTAATCTAATGGTATTTAGCAGGGCAGAGGGAATCAGGGAGAAAGGAGAGGCCTGTTAGAGCCTCCTGCTTGAGTCAGCTTGTGTTCCTTTAGAGCTTTGAAGTTTTCTGACTCTAGTGGAACTTCCTTCTGTTCCTGACACACTAGTGATTTGTGTCCTCTCTTTTCTTCTGTGTTAGTCTTATTGGTTTGTTAATTTTATACTTCTAAAGAGTTTTTGTTCCATTAGTTTATTGATTTCTGGTTCTGCATTGAAATATAATTCCTTCTTGAGTTGTTTATCTTACTTTCTTTTCCAGTTCTTGATACAGGAGGAGCTTAAAATTTTTATTTGACACTTTCTTTTTCCCCCCTAAATTATGTATCCAATTTTATAAATGTGCCTTCAGAACTATTTTAGATATGTTTTACAACAACTTGGTACTTCAAGTGTCAGTCTGTACTTTCTTTTAAACTTCCTTTTTGATCCATGGGATATGTAGAAGAACACTGTTTAGTTTTCAAGTTCTCAGAAGTTATTCAATTATCTTACTCTGATAGTTTCTAGTTTGACTCCACTGTGGTTGGATGGAATACATTATGTATGGTTTTTGTTATTTTAATTTTATTAAAGTCTTTGTGGCCTGCAATATGGCTCAACTTACTGTATGCTTCATGAACACTAAAAATGCAAATTTTGTGTTTTTGAGTTAGTCTACAAATGTGTATTCAATCCTGTTTGCTGATTATTCTTGATTTGCTCATATTATTGATTTGAATTTTTTCTAGTTAGATTGATAACATGATTGTTGAAATGATGCTGTTGAAATCTCCAGATATCATTATGAATCTGTCCAATTACTTTTCCATTCTGTTGGCTTTTTCTACTCTGCTTTTTGGTGTGTACACAATAATCCTATCTGGCTTCACTCTGCATGTCTTACATTATTGGTTAGAATTGCACGCTCCTATCATACACAACAACATGATTAAAAGTACATATAAATTGTAGAATGATTAAACATAGCTAATTAAGAAATGCAAAAACACATGCAATTATCTTTCTCTCCCCGCACTCTGTGTGTATGTGTGTACAACTGTAACTCTTTGCTTATTGTGTAGGTCAGGTTGGTCTTGAATTTAGAATCCCCCTGCCTCAGCCTTGAGAAGGCTGGTATTATAGATCTATGAAGTCGCATCTGTTCTTGTCTTTGCATTTTAAAAGAGTTAACTATAGTACGTCTCTAGAACACTCCCCTCTGAATTGTGATTGTAAGTCCTTTGACCAGTACTCCCTCATGTTTAGTCTTGTCACTGTATTTCTGCACTTGATCCTAACCAAGAGGCCAAGAACTGAAACTTCTAAGTGGCATTTGACTTTCTACCTCTGTGAGAGAATTCTTTAAGAGTCCACATACAAGGGAAATTATGTGACAGTTTTGTGTGTGGCTTATTTCATTTAACGTGATGTACTCTTGTTTATTCATATTGTCACAAACAATAGAATTTCATTCTTTTTTCAATGCATGAGTCACATTTCACTGTGTACACATACACATTTTTCTCCATCTGTTTGCTGATAGTCAACTCAGGTTGATCAATGTTTTGGTTATTATAAATAACTGTAAAGTGAACAGAATCACAGCACAAATATTAAGAAAAGCAACCTCCACATTAGTCACACTTTGAAAATTTGAACATTCCTATATCATGTATTTCTTTACAAAGTTAATTTAATTAGCTGTATTATCTTTTAACTTCCATATATTATTAGAATGTTTTTGAATTTGACTGTATACTTGAGCTTTTTTGTTTGTTTTGCTTTTTAGAGATAGAGTCTCACTATGTAGCTCTAGGTGTCCTAGAACTCACTATGTAGCCCAGACTGGCCTCAGACCCACAGAGATCTGTCTGCCTCTGTCTCCCAAGTGCTGGCACTAAAGGTATGTACCAACATGCTTTGCTTACCAGTAGCTTTAGCTTTTCAGGCGTTTTTGTATACTCGTTAGCATTATTTTCTTCTGGTTTAAAGGATTCTCTTCAGCAGTGGTGATAAAGTACCAGGTTTTCTTTGTCTAGAGAAGTCTTTAGTGCTCCTTCATCTCTGAAGGGAAAGGTTTTCTAGGCACATTATTCTTATTTAGAGATTTTATTATTTTTTTCTTCCTTACTACTGTCTCCTGGCTTTTAATTTTTCTGCTGAGGATTTCACATTGGGATTCCTCTTTTTCTTGCTGTCTTTGTGTATGTGTATATATGCATGTGCGTGCGCGCGCGTGCGCGCGTGTGTGTGTGTGTGTGTGTGTGTGTGTGTGTGTGTGTGTTGTTTTGTTTTTGTGAGACAGGGTCTCAGTAACTGGCTACAACTCCCTCTGTAGACCATGTAGACTGATGTAGACTGATGTAGACTGATGTAGACTGATGTAGACTGACCTGGCTTCAGACCCCCAAAGATCCATCTGTCTCTGTCTCCTGAGGGCTGAGATCAAAGGTGTGTACCACCATGCTCCACCCTTGCTGCTTTGAACATCTCCTCTTTATCTTGATTTCTGAGTGTTTTATTGTAACACATGAAGAAATAGCCTTATTTAATTTGATTCTAAGTAGATACCTTTGACAGTTCACTACCTCGATGGTTATACATTTTACCATGTTTGGGAAATTTTAGTGTTATTTCTCCCCTGGACTACATTGAAATGGTGATTATGAAAGTTTTGTCTTCTGTGTATGCCTTTTATGACCTCTCAGTGGTGGACAGCTCCATTATTCATTAGGTGTGGTGTGGACAGGGCTGGACTATAGGTTTTGTTTTGTTTGTTTGTTTGTTTTGTTTTTGGTGCTTGGTTGGAGTAGGACAGTTGTCTAAAAGTTCCTTGTCTTGAGTAAAGTTTGATTAAGTCTTACTGCTCCTTTTAATTTTTTCTATTCCCATTCAGTTTTGCAGATAAACAAGGTTTATAAAACTCAGGGGTGCAGATCCCTGTACACAATTCTTCTTCGGTTCCTAAGGTCCTTTGCTGGTCATCTTTTTTTTTTCTTTTCCTTTCCTTTCTTTTCTTTACCTTCCCAGAGTTCACTTCACAGAGAACACCCAGGTTTTAGTTGTGTCCCTCAGGTAGAACCTTTAGAAGATCACATTAGAAAACCCTGGGATTATCAGGAGCACACTGAGCCTCTGTGATAGTCATTATGGTATGACTGTCTTACAAAATCTCCTCAGCTGCTCTTCCACAGGGACAGCGTGTGGACATTCTCACTGAGAGGACTGCCTTTGATGTACCTTGGGTCCCTAAAGGCTTATAAGTCATCTCTTTTTTAGAGAGAGAGAGAGAGAGAGAGAGAGAGAGAGAGAGAGAGAGAGAGAGAGAAAGCATTCCCGTGAGCATTGACCAGAATTTCAAAGCTTCACTTCCAATCTCTAATCCCATGTCTTTCATACTGTTTGAACCTCTTAAGCAAGAAGCAGGTGAAAGGCCTTTGAATAAGGTAGTCAGAGGGCATGCCTGTTGTGTCCTTAGGGAACCAACTTTCTAGGCACCCTCCCCCCCTTCTTTACCTCAAACTTGAATAAGCTATGCATGGAGCAAATCTGGGTTTCTGATCTTTAGCCATGCATGAAGCCCCAGCTCCTGTTTTCCATGGCACTGTTGCCTCCGTCTGTATTTGCTGAGTATCTTTTCTCCAATATGACTCATTTTCAAGAGGAAACTCTGTGTTGTTGTGGGATGTGTGCCCCCTGGCAGGAAGGTAGCTATAACAGTTTGGGGCACACAGGGCCAGCTAAATGTTGGGTCCTCCGAAGTCTAAACCTCAGCCTGAGAAAAATGGGCATCAGAGCCTGTGAGTAAAAACACCATCTATACTCTAAAACACACATTGTGAGGAAGATGCTCTCCTGGCAGTGGTCCACTTATGGGGAATCTCTAAACCCAGATGCCCTCTGATTAACATGGTTTGGTGGCATGTCACCTTTCCTGGGCAGGAGAAAGGAAACCTGCTGTTGGTTTGTTTGGAAATTTCCAACCACACCCTTCCTTGTCCCAGTTCTGAGGTGCTCAATTAAGAAAAAGTGCCTCCTGATTCCCAAACATTTGTTCGGAGCAGAGATTTAGCATTTTTACGTTGCATTTAACCCACCTTCTGTCCCTTTCTCCTGTGGCCAAAAGTTGCTCACCAACACAACTCCTCTTGAAACTTGGGTGACCTGAAATATATCTCCTTGAGAGCAGTTGTAAGGGAATGTCATGACCTCTCTTTGTGAGCAGTACAGAATCCTTGGGGTTCAACACAATGGGAGACGAGCCACACAACACCATATGCCAGTGCCCTACAGGGGGGCAGCTCCTGGGAGGTGTTTGTGAAGATACACCTGAATCTGTGATTTTGGGCTGATGCTACAGAGGGCACCAGAGGACAATTAGCATAACCTGGTTGGGAATGACATACGGTCCCTTTCAAATGACTGACTACCTTTGTCTAGAACCATCACCTTTACTGTCTTGGAATGTTATGATCTTAAGAAGGTAAGACTTCTGCTTTTTCTATTCACCAAACATTTAGACTTCTTTTTATCCTCCCTCCCTCCCTCCCTCCCTCCCTCCTTCCTCCCCCTTCCTTCCTTCCTTCCTTCCTTCCTTCCTTTCTTTCTTTCTCTCTCCCTTCGTATTTACTCATTTGTTGGGTGTGTGTGTGTGTATATGTGTGTGTGTGTGTGTGTGTGTGTGTGTGTGGTGAGTGTATGTGGAGGTCAGAGGACAACCCACAGTTGTCAGTTTTCTCCTTCCACCATGTGGATCTTGGGGATTGAAAACATGTCATCAGGCTTGTCAGCAAGGGATCATCTTACCAGCTTCAAAGTTACAAAAAAAAATTTGCAGATAGCTTCTTGGTTAAGGATAAGAGTTCTACTTCCCCTCCTCAGTGTTGGGATCCTCTCTGGCTGGGACCTATGCAGGCCCTGTGCAAGCTGCCACAGTCTCTGTGAGTTCACCTGTGCATCGGTCCTGTTGTGTCTGGAAGACAGTTTCCTTGAGTCAGCCATCACTTCTAGCTGTTACAATCTTTCCAGATCTCCTCTTGTCCATACATCTGTCTCAGGGATGTAGTAGATGCTCAGTAATAGCTGGATAAATACATTCTGCAGTTTTTCTTATTGAACTCTAAATTCCATTAGGCAAGGATTGTTTCAATCATTGGGTTGTCAATTCTTGCCACAATATTGTGCACACATGGGTAATCATTTTGATAACTATCAATTGAACTGAATTGGTCCTGGGAGATTTCTTATGATTCTCAGGGCGGTCTTTGTGACATCATGTCTCTGAACAGGGATTAGAGTGGGACATTTATACTGAATTAGCCATTTCCTTTCTGGGAGCCTGTGGTTTGCACTTTACCTCTTCCACTGTCTGTTTCTTATGTGAAAGTCATGGGCAACAGAGCCTAATAGCTTACTTCTTGCAGAACTGTTGAGAGGATTAAGTTGAAGGTCTGTATGGTTTAATAAGTAATAAGTAATAATAATAATAATTATTATTATTTATTATTAGCATTGTGTCTAATTCTGTTTCTCATGCAGATAATTGTGCCCATAGTACTTGGTTAGTATTTTGTTTCGTTTCCCTTTTGTTTCTCTGTGTAGCCCTGGCTCTCCTGGAGCTTGCTATCTCTCTGTAGACCAGGCAGGCTTTGAACTCACAGAGATCTGCCTGCCTCTACCTTCCAAGAGCTGGAGTTAAAGGTGTGAGCCACCAGTGCCCAGCCTGTTTTGTTTTGTTTTGTTTTTAACCCCAAATTGGACAGTAGAGAGAGACTTTGGAGAACTCAGTTCTAAATAGGTTATCTTCATTAAAGCCCTTCGTCAGTGTTCAGGGATCTTGGCAGAGGAGGAGACCGGAAGATTGTAAGAACCAGAGGTGATCGATAACTCCAAGGAACCAGTGTCTTCCAGAAATAACAGGACAGAGGCACAGATGAACTCAGCGACTGTGGCAGCATGCACAGGGTCTGCACAGGTCTTAGCCAGACAGGGTCCTGGCACTAAGAAAGAAGAGTGGACATGGTCTCCTATCCCTAACCAAGAAGCTATCTGCAATTGATACCCACCAGCAAAGAAACAATCAGGCTTCTCCACTGGAGTCTCACTGGTGATATTAACTACATGGCCCCACGTCCTGGAGTGGCTGGCTAACACAAGATGAACTCAATGGTATTTGTAACTTTCTGTTCATTTTTTTTTGACATATTAATTTTTTTCTTGTTTATTTTGATTTGGTTTTTTTTTGGTGTGGTTGTTTTTCTGTGTATCTGTTTTATTTTTTTGTTTGTTTTACAGAGAGAAAGAGACACAAAGAATACAAAGTTGGGTGGGTAGAAAGGTGGGGAGGGATATGGGAAGAATTGGGGGAGGGAGACCATGATCAAAATCTATTGTGTGAAAATACATGTTTTTTCAATAAAATATATATTTATTTTTGCTTTTGTTTCCGAGTCTCAGTGTGTCTCTCATACTGTCCTCACCTTCTGCTCTTCCCATTTTAGCCTCCTGAGTGCTGGAGTCAGAGGCATGAGCCATCATGCCTGGCTTGGCTGGGGTTTCAGTGGAAAAGATGAGCCGGTTCAATGTTACTTACCAGGAGTTGGAAAAGGCCTGTGTTCTCTGGGCTCTCAGGGATGGGGGGGGGCTCCCTAGAGCCTACATAAATGTGCTCACTGTGTACTGTGAGACCCCATGGTTTGTGGGTGTTGATGTTGGTGGGACACTCACAGTACATGCGGATTGGCAAGTGTGGTAGACTACACATGACTGTAAGAAAGCAACAAACAGATAGCTAAATGATGTCTTATGTACAAACCTCTCCATGCCTAGGGGTCTTGGTAGTGTTGCTAAGTTCCCTCAGTTTTTTACATCTTCCCTGGGTTAACACACATACACAGGAAAGTTCTGAGGCCAAATTCAAAAGCTCTCTACCCAGATTTGGAATGAGATCACTAATTGTATTGCCCTGGGCTAGTTACTTAACCTTTCTGCTCCTCCTTGTCCTCTCTTAAGCAGAGATAACAGTAGTTACTACTGTACTACATTGGCCATAAGGGGCTATGTGAATCAATTCATGTAAGAGCCCAAACCAGCCCCTGGTGCTGGTACCCCCTGCAACCTGGTTCATGGTCCCTGCTATAGTAATTCACATCACTGTGACACAAACAACCGGAGGGTGGGGAGAGTGACTTTCATTCCTGTTTCCAGAGGGTCCTCATGGTGGGGAAAGTGCAGTGGAGTTTGTGGCAGTGAGAGAGCATTTGGCAAAGGCTGCTCATATGATAGCGGGCCAGGAACAGAGAGCAAAGTCAGATCCAGGGGAATCACCTTCAGTGGCTTGCTCTAAGTAACCTCCTGCCAGCTAGCATAGCCACCTCCTGAAAGCTCCACGATCACCCATGACATCAGATCCACCACAACATCCAGCAGGTTTGGATATCCCAGGTTGGTCTAACTTTTTCCCAGATGTGCTGCAGCTGTGTTCTGGTTTCCCTCTCCCTTCTCCCTGCTCTCCTGTCCCAGCACTTGTCAGGGCTTGCTGTGACAGTGCCAGGGAAGATGAGCTCAGCTTGGAAGTGCTTCCTGATGACAGCCTACTTCTATTTATATTTGTAGCCCAGGTTTGCATGGAGGACGCCAGCATTACTGATCTGCCATGTCATCAGCCGGGCGGTCAGCAGCGTCTGAAGTCATCCTTCTGCTGTTACCATAAAGGATCCCAGAATGGTAGAACATTAGAGCCGACACCACAACCGAGAAAACCACTTAGATATAACAGAGAACAGTCATCATGGGCGATGTAAGAAACATCATAAAGACCCAGTATTCGTTGCCTGTCAGTGCGTTCAAAACCTTCCTACAACGTTTTTTCCCCACAGCTCCTTTCCTCTGTTTATTTACAAAAAGTGTCATAAGTCATGAAATATGTTTTTTCATTTGATCTAAAAAAAAGAAAAAGAAAAAGAACCATTTAGGGCCAGTGAGATGGTTCAGCATGGGGAATGCTTTCTGTGGAGGCTTGATCCCTGGAACTCATGTGGAAGAAGATTCCACATGACTCCCGACTCCTGGGAGTTGTCCTCTGACTGCCACACACGCTCTGTGGCATGTGGCATGCTCACACTCATTGTTTCCATCTAGAGCAAGAAAGAATTCGGAAACAGAGTCAGCCACTCACTTCCGTGGACTGAACCAATCACAGTTCTGAACTATTCAAGAGAAACATTGTGTCGGTGCCGAGAGCATTGGCAACAATGTTTTTCTTGTCACCATCCTTTCGATGAGAACCACCACACACTGGGATGTTCTGTGAAGCACCATCCTTGGCATAAGGGATTTAAGTCACACAAGAGGATTTTGGAAATACTATGCTATTTTCATTTAAATTTTAATTTATATCTTTGTGCACGTGTGCAGCGCATACGTACTATACATGTTTGTGCATGCATGTGTTCACATGTGTGCACACAGGTGCACAGAGGCCAGAGGTTGATGACAGGATGTCTTTCTCAATTGCTTTCTATCTTTAAATATGCACTATTTTCATACACATGTACCGTATATGTACAGTGTATTTTGGTTATATTTAACCCTCTATTACTCCCTCAACTTCTCTCTACCTCAACCCTCCCGACTTTGAGTCCTTTTAAAAAAAATCTAGTGAGTCTGATTTCTGCTGCCGATATACTCCTGAGTGTGGAGTCAACTAGTAGGACGTGATTGAACTACCTGAGACCATACCCTTAAAGATACTTACTCTTACCCCAGAAGCCTTCAGTTGCCGATAGCTCCTCAGCTGGGGGTGGAGACTTAAGATCCCCTCCCCCTCCATCCTGGACTATTGACTGGACTGATCTTGTGCAGGTCTTCTGCAGGCCCCCATGATGCATCTGTCAAGTCCTCACGACACTGTTTCTCTCTAGTACTTCCAGACCCTTGGCTCTCAAAGTCTTCTGCGTCTCTTCATGCAAGGATCTCTGAGCTTGGGTAAGAGGGTCTTCACCTCATTATTTTTTTTTGAGACAGGCACTCTCACTAAGTCTGTAGCTCACTAGTTTGTTTATGTTGGCTAGCCAATGAGCTCTCAGTTACTTGTCTCCCTCGCCCCGCCCTGTCCCGCCCTCATCGCCCAGCGCTGGGATAACAGAAATGTGCTGCACCTACTGTATACAACCTTCATCATTATGGCGCTTTGAGAGAGCCTGAGCTGTGGGCTCTTCCTAGGGTGCACTGCGATGTCAAAGCAGCTTTTTTAGAAGCACAATTTACCTCCTTATGGGGAGACAAAGAGCTGGCGGCTCCCAGTGAGGAAATGGGAGAGCCAGCATCAGAACCAAGGTTGTCTGCACTTGTTCTCCTGTCTGTCTCTGCGTTGGGATGTGGAGGGCTCCTTGCTTCCCTCTGCTTATGAACGGCATTCCAGGGTTCTCAACGTGGGCCCTGGAGGCTTGGGAAGTTCTCACTCCCCCTTGCACTCTTACTTTTCCTCCTCACATTGATCCTTAGCTGTGTGGAGCCTCTTTGGTTCCTTGCCCTCTGGGTTTACTTCTGGTTCTACACTTTCACACCGTAAATCTAGAATGTTCCTCTCTTCTTTTTTTTTTTTTTTTTTGCTAAGTCACTGTCTGTATGATCTGTTTGGTGTGAGCTTACGTGTCACTTCTCAAGCAGGTGGGATATATAGTACAATTGAAGATCAAGATCCGTACATAGTGGTGTGTGCTTGAGATCTTAGTGCGGGTGGGGTGTGTGCGGGAGAGGCAGATCCCTGGGGCTTACGGACTGGCAAGTCTAACCTACCCGGTGAGCTCCAGGCCAGTGAAATAATTTGTCTAGAAAAAGTGGAAGTTTCCTTCACACACGTGTACACATATACAGAGAGAGAGATGGGGAGGGGGAGGGAGAGGGGGAGGGGGAGGGGGAGGGAGAGCCTGGCCATGTTCTCTGTCCCATACAGTCACTTTTGGCATGGCACTCATGACAACGTGATGCTTTGAGGCTACAGACTGAATCATTGCGTATCCATGTTCTCCATGCTGCTGTACATCCATCACACACAATGTGAGAAGAGATCTAATGGACTCACCTTGATAAAACATGGGACTAATTCAGGCCTGGCTTGCAGCAAGTACTCAATCAACACCCTAGGGTTGTGGCAGTAGTTCAATGGTAGACAGTTTTCTAGTATGTGCAAGGGACTGAGTTTGATCCTTAGCACTGGGAAAACAAAATGAAACAAAAAAACCTCAAAACCTCAACAAGAATAAGCAAGTACACCCTTTTGACAGTCTTGGGAAAGCATTATTACACCCCAACCCCACGCCCCATCACTGAAGAAATTTAGACTCAGGAATGTCAAGTAATTTCAGAAGTGTTGGAATCAACAGTTAAATTCAGAGTCTTGGATGCTCTTTCCACTGTCTTTGTAAAGATACCATGAGCACCCCTTGGCTATCTATATGTGTGTATACATTTTTCTTGGTATAGTGTGTTCAACAGACAAGAAAAATGTATACACACAGATAAATAGCCTCATCATAATGGAATGCTGCATTCTTAACTTGGCTTCAAGCTACAAGACCCTTTCTGAAAGCAAGCAGAGGTACCAATTTCTTATCCATCCATCCATCCATCCATCCATCCATCCATCCACACACATTCAGGAAAACGCAGGCATTCTTTATCCTCTTCTGACACTACACAAATGGCCGCATGATGCACTTGCTGGCTTTCTTTCCTGTACTCAGCTGTGTGTTCTAGCAAGCCATGTCTACACTCCCCCTCTCCCACAATTCCTAGAGGCAGAGCCTCCTCATTTACTCTTAGGGCTGAAGAGTATATTGTCGTATACATCATTCTCCACAACTTCTTAAATCATTCTCCAGAGGCAGCCTTAGAGTTGCTCCCCCTTTTCTTTATCATCCATCATGAGTAACTTAGTACCTTTGTCAACTCACCTCCATTTAGCTACTTCAACCCACATCTACAGGACACGATTCTAGATGCAGGGGCTAGGGATACAATGTGGTCGGTAAAGTGCTTGCTTTGAAAGCACAGAGACCCACGTTTAATGCCCAGGATTCAAATTTTAAAATCTGGTTGTGGTGCACTTGTAATCCTAGAGCTGGAGAGATGGAGGCAGGTAAATTCCTGGGCCTTGCCGGCCAGCTGGCTGAGCCTATTCGGCTAGTTCTTGGCCAATGAGAGACCCCGTCTCAAAGCTGAAGATGAATGACACCCAAAGAATGACACTTGAGGTTAATCTCTGTCCTCCATATGAACACACACACACACACACACACACACACACACAAGCTGTGAGATTTGTGAGATTGCTTTGCATCTTTTAAGGGAATGCTACAAAAGTTTAAAGCTTAATCTTTTCAGACGCACGTGTAAGAATTCAGGGCTCACACACTAAATTTTTTAAGCTCTACAGTGACCATGATAAGTAGACCATGACAATACCAGTCCATACGTATGGAAGGCTTGTGATAGAAAGTCTCTCTCTATGCAGAATCAGCTACATCATCTCCCAGTAGCCTGACCTCTGTCCTGCTGCTGAGACTTTTCCTGGTGAGACTATTTCTATTCGCCTCAGATAGAGAGCGCAGTGACAATTGGAGGAACAAGTTCCATCCAGGTCTAGCATCATGAACCATGGAGTTTACTGGGGTTTCTTGCAGAAGCGTGAATGATGAGGGTTACTTACAGAAAAACAGGTGATTCAGAAGCTGCATCACCCAAAGTCCACTCTGAGATGGGTGATGATGAAATCACTGAGGTCCTTGGAACAATCTGAAAGCAGTACATGAGGGGGGAGCCTCCTCTCTCAAATCAGTTGACTACTTTTTGTAATTTAGGGGAAGGGCCCAAATATCCTATAAGCTTTATGAGCTCCAGAAACTTAGGTTTCTCGAACTCTCCAAATTTCTGGAGCCCCTCTCCTTTCTGTCAAGAAGGAATGTTCCTAACAGTACCCACCTCTTTTACAATTATGTTCCTAGCCTTTGCAAGCAAGTAGCACGCATGATATCATTCCAACACCAGGGGTCAAGTACATCTCACATCTGGGCTTTGCACAATCTGGAGCATGCAATCCTCAAAGAACATGTTGTAAAAACATGCTCAAAAAATCAGATGCTAGAAGCACAATATGGGGGATGGGAAGGGAGGGATATATGCTATGGGTCAGGCAGCATGTTACTGTACACATGTGTCTATCAGCCCAAGTAACCACACACATTGGATGCTTTTGGTGGCACTGGGGATTGAACTCAGGGTCTTGTGCATCACACGAAAGTGCTCTGCCACCTAACTATGCCCTTAGCCCCATGGGATCTGGGCAGATGTAGAGTCCAGTTTCCTCTGTTCTTTCCCCATCCTCCCCATCACCATCTGTTGTGGGAGTCCTTAGTAGAACAGTTAAGTTCAGGTCAGGAGTTCAAATTCTGGCTGTATTGCTGATTATCTGGGAACTTTAGGCAGTTTGTTTGGTATCTCTGAGCTCGGATTTCCTCACCTGTACACCAGGGACGATGATTGTATTCCTTCATATGGCATATGGAGGATTCTATGAGATGAATCTATATATTATACTATACAGGGCTTGAAGTGTACACCTGAATAAAAATGTAGCATCTAGTTTCTAAGCATATCTTACCAGAGGCCGAATATTCCTTGTCAATGTCCTCCACAACATGCTTGAGGGGTGGGGCTGAGGGTCTTCTGATCCACTTACCTTTAACTTGTTCCCCTATTGAACTAACCTGAAAAACCTCACAATGCCTGTGATAGTCATGTAGACAGGAGGGCTGATTGGCTGAGCCTCATGGAGCAGATGCCAGCCATATCTTTAAGGCTCTCCCTGTTCTTGGCTTCAGAATATTCAGTCTAATAACTTGGCCTGGTGACCTCAAAATTTTCTGTGAGAGTGTATTTTGAAGGCTTTTCTCCAGCTGAGTTTTGACCGAGACCATTCTCAGGCCAGGGAAATTCATTCTCTGGTTCTCTAATGTCTATGCCACACACTTTAGGAAGGTGGAGAAAGAGGCATCAGTGTTGAGTCCCTTTGGTCATTGCAAAGGGCCTTGGCCATCCTGTGGGAGTCAGTTTAATGTACAAGCTGTTTGGCAGATGGGACAGGAGGATGGGTTGGTCTGCCCTGCATCTCTGCCATTCCCCAGAGCGTTCTGAGAAAGAAGTTTAGCCATGATCCCTGACATGGCAGGATGCTTGCCCTTCTTCCAGGTGAAAAAAAGGAGACCCTAAGGAAAAAAATGGAGAGATCCCTTGCTCTTGGACACTGTTCTCTGAGGGGTAAGTTTCCTGGCCCTACCCACCACCACCAGCAGCAAGATTGTGACTGAGCCTGTCTATGGGACTCACCTGGCTCTGGAGACCCTGTTTCTTTTGCCTCCTTGCTGGTCTCATCCTATGAGAAGCAGTGAGATGCCTTGAGTTTGGAGTCTGAATCAACCAGGTTTAAATCTTGATCCAATCCGATATTACCTGTGGGACTTAAGGCAACATTGTGACTTTACCTCTTGGAGCCTCTGCTCATCTGCAAGGGAGAGATCATAGCATCCACTTAGCAAGTTTGTGTGCTGGTTGAAGTGAGATAATATATGGATGATGTAAACAGATGCCTGTCATCGAATGGCACTGGTTATTAAAGCAGTCTGGTAGGATGGTTTTAACTGACTCAGACACTGAAGAGAAAATAAACCAGGTATTCGAGAATAACAAAAGTCACAACACGGATGAAACTAAAAGCAGGTTACCAAACCCTGTACTTACAGCCCTGACTGGAGGTGGGTCTGAAGTTAACTCTTTGTTATCCAGAATGCTGCAGAAACGCAGATAGATGCTCTGGTCTTGCTCCTCTGTTTCCATGATGCTTCGGGGCACAGGCCGTTTCTGCGTGTTCCATTCATCCCTGCCAATGGAGGCCAAAGCTGTTAATTTCTTGCATCAACTGAAATAAAAATGTTTCAGAGACTTCTTGGCCCCCTTGTCTTACAATTCCAAACATCAAAGGACAGACTCTCCCTTAGCACCAGGTCTGTAGCAACTGCAATCTCGGCTCTAGCTAGCTCCTGACCTGTTGTTCTTAAGTGAGTGCTGGCTGCACAGATCTCAGTTCTGCTGAGTCCTTGTTTCAGGGCTCCTCGGATTTTGCTGGATCTCTTTTGTCTGTTTTAATTGTTTTCAAAGAACATTTTAGTACTGAAATAATTATAGATGCATAGAGAGTTGCAGAGGTCATTCGGAGAGAACCATGTGACTTTCATGTGTTTCCCCAGTGATTATATTTTTGTAGAGCTACTGTACAGCAGTGAAATCAGGAAATGAACGTGGCTCTAGCCTGGTATTATAGGTTTGTACAACACCACAGTCAAGATCTTAAACAACCCCATCACTCAGTGATCTCCCCTTTACGGGCTCTTTATTGTAACGTTCAACCCTTTGTCCCTGCTATTCCCACCCTTCTCAGTCAGTCTGCTTTTTAACCTGGTATACCAGTTAGGGTGAGGGAGTGTCATCAGCCACCAGTTATTATTCATGGAGAACAAGGGTGCGTGGGGACACATTTGGTCTCCTAATTTAATGTCTTATTTGGGTGATGGGGAGTGGTAGGGTCTGTGGCTAAGGGGTAGGGTAGGGAGTGAAACTCCCAGTCAAGATCTTTAGCTGTCTGAGGGTTAAAGGCCTGCCAAGAGCTGCCTGAAAGATGTTCCCTTCCATCTGTGGGAACTTGCCCTGCTATCTAGTATGTATCCTCAGCATCTGATCACAGTCTGCTCACTCCCACTGTCGGGGATCGCCATCCTTTTGCCCCCTGTCTTCCACTGTATCACACCATTGATCGTAATCATCAGAGGCTACCTGTGCACGTCATTTCTAGGCATTTCTTCTAGGCTTTATACACATTTCCATTTGGGCTTTGCTCCCTCATCTGACCCAATGGTCTTCAGCATAGACCCAGTCTGTACTTGGTTTGCACAAGGAGGTCAATGTCACAAAGATCACCTCTTAGGTAACCCTACCGAATGGTTCTGACTTCCTAGCAGGGTCAGGGAATGCTTGCTTGCTCTTCAGTTTACTTCCTGCATGTTTAATTGATGCTATCTTCAGATAGGTGTGACACGTTCAGAGCTATTGTCTGAGACTTTGAAGTTGCTGCTTTCTGTTTGTTCTTTCCCTTTCTATGTTTCTTCTCAGTTCCCCTGTTGCCTAACTAATTTTTCTTTTCATGGCCTGCTCTCCTGGTGTGACTTTCCAAGGGGAGTGGCCTGAGACAGTTGGTGGCCATGATGAATGTGTCTGTGTAGGCATCGGGTGGCTAGGATCCTTGAAGTTTCTAGTGACAACCTGGGAAGCCATGTTCTTTGTAGACATGTTTCTAGTTTCCAAATCAGAAATGATTGTCAGTTCCTCCAGCGTTCCAAGCTCTTCTATTTGCTCTTGCTTCACTCTACCTCATGTGGGCACTGACTCTGGCATGCTATTCTGCAATGCCTATGGCAGAGACTCAGGGAAAGACTCATACAAATAATACTGGTGTGATCCCAAGTGAGCCACTGTCCTTCTCTGGTCATCCTTAATTTCTGTATTTTTAAAATGAAAGACTATACAGTAATAATTTTTTTTTTTTAAAAAAATTTCTTTTGCTTAGTCCCCTAGGGAAAGATGGGGCCTTGTGTGTCCTCACCTTTTTCCATGTGGGGATCTCAGTGGGACCAATCTCATACAGGTCTTTTGAAGGTAACAATCCACAGTTTCTATGAGTTCACGAACAGGCAAATCTTTATGCTTCCTTTCACCTCAAGATTAGTTCAAAGCACAAAGGAAACTCCCTTGCTAGCTCCCCACTCCTAGAACTGCTGCTTGGAAGCAGGCCAGGTCCTCCCTAGCTTCTAGCGTGCCCCAAGAGAGTTGTGAAGCAAGCTTCTGTAATTCGACTGATCCTTTAGTCTGGAATGCCACAGGCATGCACGACCTTCCAAAACTCCAATTATGTAAAGCTCTGGGGCAAACCGACCAAATCATGCATGCACATGCACTCTCCATGTGTTGCAGACACACAGCCCTTGTTTGTTCTGAAGGAACGATCATTCTACATAGGGAGAGATGCTAAAGAAAGGAGAGAAGAGGCCCGCCCACCATCGAGTGTGAACAAGTGAGTGTAATCTGTGTGAATGGGTGTGACCATGTGCGAGAGTGTTGGTTGTATCTGCTTGTGTTCCTTTCTTTCTAGCCTCCCTTCTCCTAAACGTCAGTTTTAACTTCATGCTGTCACTATCCGTTGCTCACTCTTTCTAGCTCTCCCCATTTGTTATTATTTAATATTATATCATTATATTTATAATATATTATAAACATAACCACATTGCTATGGTGCAAGAAATCTTCGATTAAAATGTGGAACAGAAGAACCTCAGGAAGACAAATTCATTTGCATTTGATTTCCTGAAAAAAAAAAAAAAAAAAGAAAAGACATGCTGTCCCTCCAACAGCATCCCACAGTCTTTCTAAAATAAAGCTTTTTTTTTTTTTTCTTAATTATTCCTGAATGGACATCTTGGTCTGTTTCATATGCATGTAAAAGTGTTGATACTAATTAAGGAAAAAGAAAAACACAAGTAATTAGGAAGAATATTAAAAGTCTTTTTGTGTTTGTATAAAGCCTCAGAGTTAAAAAAAATGCTTCACCACAAGTGATTTTATTTAGAGATTAAAACAATCTATTGAAGGGATTGTATTACATCAAGGCCCACATTTTGTAGAGGAGACAACTCGGGCTCAGAGAGATTAAGTTATGCTGAGCTTTCTTAGATATCAACCTTATTATTAAGGTTTTGGTTGATGCTGAGGATAAAACCCAGGGCCTTGTACAACCAACACAATTGCTTCACTACACCCCAAGGCCTAGCCTATTTTCTAAACTTTAAATGAGATGCTCTGTGCCACAAGAGTCTGTCTGTCTTTCTTTCTTTCTTTCTTTCTTTCTTTTTTTCTTTCTTTCTTTCTTTCCTTCTCCTCCTCCTCCTCCTCCTCTTCTTCCTCCTCCTTTTCCTCCTCTTCTTCCTCCTCTTCCTTCTCTTTCTCCTTTTCTTCCTGTTTTTCTTCTTCTTGCTTTGTATTTATTTATTATTTTTAATTGACAATTTTTTCATAATTTATTCTGATTGCTGTTTTGTTTCCCCCATCTTCTCCCAGATCCTCCCCAGTTCCCCATGTCTCCAACTCCACACCATCTTTTTTGCTCTTTTTGAAAAACAAACAGGCAAAACAAACAAAAACACAAGAAACACACACACACACACACACACACCTCATAAAACCACAAACCACAAACCATAATACGCAAGCAAAAGACCAATATGATAAATAATGTTCAAGCAAAGCAATATCAGATAAAAAAATAATCTTCCAAATCACCAGGAAGTTCATTTTGTATTGGCTGTCTACTGTTGGGCATGGGCCTACCGTAAGTGACATTTATACACTCAATGAGACTTCATTGGAGAAAACTGATTTTTCTTCTATAAGCAGTTATCATTTGGATCTAGCTTCTGGGTTAGAGATGGGAGCTCAAGTCCACCTTCTCCTCTTAGTGCTGGGACTCCATATGGCTGAGACCTGTGCAGGTCCTGCGCATTGCATCAGTCTCGGTAAGTTCACCTGTGTGTCAGTCTCGTGTCTGGAAGGCACTGTTTCCTTGGTGTTATCCACCCCTTTTAGCTCTTATAATTGTTAGTATTTATGACATTGGGAACAATCTATATGTTCAAGTCTGTAGCTCTCTGATAGATAAAATAAATGTCATCTCCCACACAGATGATCCTGGTTAGATTCACAGCTCTCAAAAAGAAGACAAGAATGTAGGAGAGGGACTTCTGGGTAAGTGAGGTCAGAATAAGGGTAAGAGGTGGACTAGAGAGAAAGAGGTGGTTACAGTACCCGGAATTCACTTTATGCTTGTATTATAAAGTCAAGGAATACATTCAATGAAAGTTATAAAAGTTAAGCCGTATTTCACTCGATGAAAAGCTATTGTTTCCATCATTAGGAAGTGACTTCTGTAGCTGTGCGGACAGGGGTCCCAGTCCTCCTGTGCCATTGGCCAGGATGTCTGGCTGTGATGTCAGCCAAGCTGTGCTTGGTGCATGTGTATGGGTCAGAGGACAACCTTGGGTCCAGTCCTCATCTTCCACTGTGTTTGAGACAGGTTGCTCACTACAGCCTGATATGACTACATATTCCAGTCTATCTGTCTTACAAGTTTCCAGGGAGTCTCTTTTCTCTGCGGCCCGCAGGGGTACTGGGAGTATAGCAGCACCTGGCCGTACATGAGTTCTAAGGCTCTGACCTGGGGTTCATGTACTTGCATGGCAAGGGCTTTGTTCACTGACTCCTCAGAATCATTTAACCATCACATTGACTATTGTGGCCATTTACCTGCACAATCCAGTCCTGACAGAGTCCAATGCTCCCCATCCAAAGCCACCAGAGAATGGCATTTGGAGGAATAATGTCTTCCTGTATGTGGTCCCTTGAGCCAGCCTGACAGGTAAAGGTCACTGGTACAGTGAGGGAGTCCCCATCTGTTGATACCCAAATTCTTCAGCCACCCATCCACTCCAAAACTGAAATGTATATTTAATAAGCTGACTCTCTGCAACAAAGCAATTTAATTCACAGATAATTATGCAGATCCACTTTGCTCTCAGGGTGCCAGCTTCAGTCACAGCGTCCTCAATTTGGCATATTGAAAACCCCTACAGCTGTCTCCAGCATTGACATTCCCAGAGATATGATTATTATTTTGGAAATGTCAGGGATCCAGAGTCATGCGAAAGCGTCATCTTTTCACTGGGTTGGCAGTTGAGATTCAGAATGCCCAGTTAAAATTGAATTCCACAGAAACAATGGGGAAAAAAACCATTTTAATGTATGTCCCAAGTATCTCATTGGACCACTTTTGCCAGTCATTTCATAAATACTAAAACTTAATTGGCTATCTTGTATTTTTTTATTTTGCAAATCTGGCAATAGTACTTTCCATACAGAATTATGATCTCTGATTGGTCAAACATTTTGGCTGAATCTTTTCTATGGGAGAAGGAGCCTTGAGGAGCCTTGTGATGTATGTGCCCACTCTTGTATGTATGGCAAGAAGCATACATTTCATCAATGAGGTCTAGTTTATACTGACCTCTATTTTGGCAATTATGCAAAGCAGCTGTGCTGATTCTATAAGACACGGGGTCTCTGAAAGATTGATTGGCTGGGGTTGAACACTTAAGTGAAGTTGGACCAGCTAGATCAGTTTCTGAGGACTGGGATTCTACATCAAAAAGCCTGTTAAGTTTTGGGAGTGTTTGAAATTGAGGAGATTGTTGGTAAGACACCCTTATAATCTCTCCCACAAAGGTAAGGGTGAACATAAGAGGAAGTGGCAGAGGAAGAAGAGGAAAAGGAAGAGAAATGAAAGGGGCTGCTTGTTTTTCTTATAGTTCTGGCTTAAGGTTGAAGGATTGCATCTGCTAATGGCTTTCTTGCAGGCAGAGTCCAAGAGTGGGCAGGACCTCAACTGCCATGTGAGTGCATGAGAGACTTAGTTCAATTAACTTCATAGCAGATCCAGCCTTGAGATAACTCCCTAACCTATTAATCCGTGACTTCTGTAGTCACACCAACGGATCATTCACAAGGACAGGGCCTGCTATCACAGGATCCCATACTGGGGGTGGATTTCAGTGGAGTCTTGCAGGAGACAAACGATGCTGAGACTGTGCTCTGTCCCTGTCTTCTGAGCTTGCCTGAGTAGGTTTTGGTAATTGAAACTAAAAGAAACATATCTGAGAAACGGTGCTAAGCAGAGACAACACTTACAGAAACATAAGGGAATTATTTCCTGGAATAACAGTACCCTTCTCTCTACTCCCACCCACATCCTATCTATCCCTTACTGGAGACCAGCTTAACGCCTATCCTCTCTGTCTCTGTGAACCTCCATGGTTAGTGACTCGAGACATTTAAAAACATTCTGATTTTCATCACAAAGGAGTTGTTTTTCAACTGGCATTAGAAGCCATAGAATTCCACCAGGAGACCAGGGCTTCCTCAGAAACTGCACAGGAGACCCGGTCTTCAAAAATATCAGTCTATCCTCATAGCTCCAATTGGCAGCCCATTCTCCCGCCCTCCCTTTTAATAAGATATCTTCTTTATTTACATCTTAAATGTTATACCTTTCCTAGTTTAACCCCCCACCCCCTATCTTATTAATCTGTGACTTCTGTAGTCACATGAATAGATCAATCCATTCACAAGAACAGGGCCTTCAGCATACCATAATGCGATCTCATAATGGGGGTGGATTTCAGTGGAGTCTTGCAGGAGACAAATGATACTGACACTATACTTTGTCCCTTTTTTCTCCAATTAGCAACCCATTCTTTTTTTCCCTTTTACTTTATTAGATATTTTCTTTACTTACATTTCAAATGGTAAACCTTTCCCGGTTTACCCCCTCCCACAACCACCCTATCTTATTCCCCCTTCCCCTGCTTCTATGAGGGTGTTCCCGCACCCACCCACCCCCATCTTCCCGCCCTGGCATTCCCCTACACTAGGACATCGAGCCTTCACAAGACCAAGGGCCTCTCCTCCCATTGATGCCTGACAGGGCCATCCTCTGCTACATATGCTGCTGGAGCCATGGGCCCCTCCACGTGTACTCTTTGATTGGTGATTTAGTCCCTGGGAGCTCTGAGGGTTCTGGTTGGTTGATATTATTGTTCTTCCTATGGGGTTGCAAGCCCCTTCTTCCGAAGATCTTTCCAGGCTGCTTCCCATAGACAGCGGGACAGAAAGCACTGCCTCTGCTGCAGTAATTAGCTGTCCGTCTGACTTCCTCATCTCCATTTTGTGCACAGGTCACTCGCAATGCAATCTTGGTACTGCTGTCTGTTCTGGTCTGAGTTGCATCTGAGCAGAGACCCTTAACACATTCTTCTTAGGGCTCAGATGTTACCTGTAGACTCAGGGTTTTGAATGCGTAGTGGCCAGCTGGTGGCGCTGTTTGGGTAGTTTGTGGCACCATTGGGAGGTGGGGCCTCACCGGAGGAAGCAGAGGAAGGGGGTCTGCTGCCCTGTGTCTTGAGGTTAAAGCCTGACCCACTTCCAGTCTCTTTTGTGCTTTCCATCTATTGAGATGGCGAGAGTCAGCTCCCGCTACCACGGTCTAAGAAACCCCAGCTAAAGTAATAATGATAATATCACTTTAGAACATAGAAACGACATCATCATTTATAGAGTAGTTACTGTCTACCAGGTGTGAGATGGGCTCTTCATGAAGACTGAACACACTTACAATGCCGGGAAGACATGTAGTATTAAATGTTATTTCTTAAGGACGAGGTAATCAAACCACAGACTGGACAATGAGCTTGGACAATGAGCTTCTTCCAGACATGTATTAGGGATACCGTGGGGCAGGATCTATACTTTGGAAAGGCACATTTCCGCTAAAGCTTCATGAGGAGAGTGTGGCTTCAGCCAGGTGATGATGGAGGAGCAGGGACAAAGGCATGCTGGGAAACAGTGAGTCTTGCAGATGAAGGGGAGTGGGATGTGCAGGGAAGGGTCTAGGTAGCAGGAGATGGGATGTCTGAGGATTTGGCTGGGACCAGGCTGAGGTGAAGTTCATTTACTACTGAGAACATTGTTCAGGCTATAGTGACTGGAAGGTGTACTGTTAAGCACAGGCATGCCATGCCCAGACCCATGTGAGGAGACAGGACCACAACTGAAGCCCTGAGAGCGGGGACCCAGCCAGGAGGTGCTTGTGATCATGTTGTGCATAGCCTCCATCCAAAGAGCTGCTCACTACCTCGCTGGGGATGGATCCCAGCTGGCTGACAAGTGAGCAAAGCTGCTCTTAAGGGATTGTGTTTCTCAGTGACTGCCTGTTCTTCCTATAGATAAGCCAAGTTTGCCAAGCAGCCCACAGATTGTCCTGCTCTATAAATAAGCTGTCTGTCTCCATTTAACCCGCCTCCTTCCTGCTCTAGGTGCGGCCTTTTCTAGAACTCAAGACAGGCAGGGAGATAGCCTGAAGCCTCTGTGGGTGTGTGGGGCTGTGGAGAGACTTGGCTGCTGTAGAGGTGGGTACTGATGTTTCTGGAGGATGCTGGTGGTGGATTTCAGTGTTCAAGTTGGCCAGGATCTAGGGAGAGGAAGATGTGGAGAATCTGAGGCCTGGAGATAAGGTTCTGGGAATCCTGATTCGTTATAAGTTCCCACTTTAAAAGGGTTCCTTATTTAGCTATTCTGTTTGCTGAAACATATTTATCTGATGCCTCACTTAGGTCCCCTGAATCCCTTTAAGTGTTTTCTTAAAACTTTACCTTCTGCATGAATTCAACTGAGTCCTAGTTTCTCAATGTGAACTGCTCCTGCTGATATCTCTTTCCCTGCTCCTGCCTGCACCTCCCTCCCTGCTCCTGCCTACACCTCCCTCCAGACACTGCTTGGTTGCTCTTAGCCATACACTCTGTCAGTTTCTCATATGTAATGTCATCAGCTTGCTGTTTCTGTTTCTGCCCCTTTACCCAGCATGTTAGGTCCTCACGGACAGGTTCTATGTGCACTGTGTTTCCCAATTCTTCCAAGTTTCTAGAAAGTATGATCCATAAATATTTGCTGGGTTTCTAAATCTGTGCTCATGTTCATATGCGTGTCCACATGTTAGTGCATATGAGCGCAGTACACACGTGTGTGTGTGTGTGTGTGTGTGTGTGTGTGTGTGTAGGTGTGTGGTGGTGTCAGGAGTCAATTTCAACTTCAGTGTCTTTCCTGGTTGCTCTCTAACCTTAGTTTTTTGAGACACAGCCTCTTGCTGAACCTTGGGGTTTACTGATTCCGGTAGGCTGACTAGCCAGTGAGCTCCCGAGGTTTTCCTTTCTGCCCCCACAGTGTAGCAGACCATTTGTACTTTGCCATACCATGCCTTTTACACTGGTGCTGGGGATTTGAACTCAGGTTCCCATGCTTGTGCAGACTGAACCATTTCCCAAACCCCTTAATAAATATTTAATACTCGTCTTTCTGCCATCGTAGGAACTTTAGATGAAAATCTCAATTAGTTTCAGAGATAACAAGCTATTAAAAGGAATGTATATATGAAAAACTGCCCATGATAACTTTTATTGTTCATATTTGTTAATTTTTCATTACATTTATTGATATATTATTTGTGTCTGTATGGGAGAGAGAGAGGGAGAGAGGAGACAGACAGACAGACAGACAGACAGACACACACAGAGAGAGAGAGAGAGAGAGAGAGAGAGAGAGAGAGAGAGACCAGGCTTAGTGGTAATTACCTTTGCTAACTGACCCATCTCACCGGCCCCTTTGTTATTTCAAGACAGGGCTTTTTTCTATAGCTTGAATTCTCAGTGATCATCCTGCCTCAGTCTTGTGAGCCCTGAGATTACATGTGATCCAGGACACTGAACTGCTGCTTCTTTTTTAAACAAAGGGCCACAATCAAATTACCAAATTACTAAAGAACTCAAGAGCCTGGACATTCATTCTCAAGCACTGGGTGAATTGTCTCTCTGAAGACATTGGTACCTACACCAGGCTGTTCTGTCCACTGGACATGTATCATGAGGTCACGGTGATAATTTTCAGTTTCTAGTAGCTGACAAGAAGGAAGAAAATTGTTTTATGTTATTATATTTTTATCCTATTCAGACATGATTTTAATATGTAAAATGATTAAAGAATGTTTTATGTATTTTTCTGCCCCATTCTTAGAAATCTATGTGAATTATACACTAGATTTGGTCAAGTCACATTAAAAAAAATTAACCACTATTTTTACTTCATGGTTATAGGTATTCTGCCTGTATGTGTGTCTGCTCACCACGTGTGTGTTCAGCGCCCACGGAGGCCAGACAAGGACTCCTGGAACTGGAGTTACAGCTATAGTGAGGCCCTGTGTGGGTGGTAGGCATCGAACCTGGGTCCTCTGGAAGAGCAGCCATCCTTTTATACCCATTTAGCCATCTCTCCAGCCCAGGGTCTATCCTCGTTCAAAGTGCTCAATATCACAGACACTAGCAGAAACAATACCAGCCAAGGCAGTTATAGAAGACTTGGGGTATTTATTTATTTTTTTTCTTTGGGAGCTTTTGTGTGACTCATTGATCAGGTCAGTATAGAGAGTCTAGGAAGAGAAACAAGATGAAGGCCAGAGCATGTGGCATAAAGGGAGAGAAACTGGCAAGGACATGGGAAAATCTTGTCATAGAACATATGATTGGCAGGCAAATATGGGCATGCATTTAACTTTACTGTCAAAGCAATGAGTAAAGTGAATATTGAAGTTTTATTTTATACAATTACATTACTAAAAACGCAAACGAGGTCCGCTCACTCTTGAGTGGCTAGTGGGAATGATAGACCTTTAACCCTTTCAGAAAGTTTTAGGGGGAAGACATCTCAAGCACGCTAGAAGTCTTAATAGCCTGTTTTCTGTAGCTGTATTTGTGGAAATTTATATTTTAAAAGTAAACTAAAGGAAGGGGAAGGATAATAATACTAACATGGCTCTTTCTTGAAAGTTACCTCCAAGGCAACCTCTGAGACTGACCCAAATGAAAAATGAAAGAATTGCATCCATTTAGAAGAATCTTTCAAAGAAAATGTATCAGCTTGAGAAACACTGTTGTTACAAAGATAAGGGAAAAGGAGGTAGATACATTTTATTTTTATTTTAGTTTATTTATTTTTGCTTGTAACTCTGTAAATATCCTCAGAAAAACAGTACCAACCCAGGATGACATTTTTCATTGTGGTGACATCTTGGTCTTGAAAAAAATTTTCCCATGTAGTGTTTGTTTTTGTGCAGTGCCCACCCACAAAGATTCCAATATTAACATCTTTTTATAAATACATAAAATTTTTATAACTATAAGAAGTCTCATGTGAAAGATGGGAAGTAGTCATGTGGTGTGGGCTTGTTCATTTTGCTGTGATTACACACCTGTCAGGATTTATGTTGGCATGGTTTAGAGAGGGTGCAGCCCATTGTGGTGTAGAAGCCAAGGTGGCAGGACCCAGTGCTGTCTGTGGTGGTGGGAGCATAAGGCAGCTTGTTCATATCTTAGCTGATCAGGGAACAGGGGGCGGGACCTGAAGCTGGCTGCCTGTAACCCAGAAGTTGTCCCAGCTCCTGTAGCTTTTTGGTAGCTAGGCCCCACCTCCAGAAGACCCCACAACTTTCCAGAACAGCGCCACAACCTGGAGACCAAGTGTTCAAATACATGAGCCAGGGAGGGCATCTCCTCTTCACCCGGGATAGTGAGGAGTAAATGACCTGTCATATATAAGGAATTCAGCATGAGGCCCGGCACAAGCAGGCCCAATAGACTGAGTTATTATTGTCACTAAAGTGCCGGACACATACTGTCCACAGAATGTTGTCATCCAGTCTTTAACCCTTTTCAGTGTCTTGTTCTAACACCGCTCAACATTTGGTAATACATTCTGTTAACTCACAGACATGAGAAATAACTCGGGATGGCTACAGTTTGACCTCTTCATGTGACATGGAAGGCAGCCGAGACCATAAGAAGGCACCGTCTAGACCAAGGTCACACAGCAAATCAAATTTTCTCTTTGAAAATCAGGACTAAAACCCCTTGTCACAGGAGTCAGTGAGAGAACTCAGTGGGTAAAGGAGCTTGGCATGCCAACAAATTGTTTGGTGTTTGGTCTCATGACCCACATAGTGGACAGAGAAAAGCGACTCTTGTATGTTTCCTTCCACCTTTATCTGTATGTTTATGCTACACACAGCTGTCCACAGAAATAAACACACACAGTGTAATGTTTTTGGCTTAAAACTTTTGTTCTCCTTCCCTTGCAGGCTTCTTGTCAGGATCAAGTGGGATGGCACGTCTTGCCAAGCAGAAAGACCTGCAGCAACATGACTGAGCGTCACCCATACAAATGTAATTTCCAGATGGATTCTTCCTGAGATGTGTGGCTCTCAAGCTCCATTCAGCAAACATACCAGGTTTCCCGATGCCTTGCTTGAATGTGTGTGTGGCTCGTGACTGTGTAGTCATGGAGGCAGCTCATGGGAGATACTGGGGAACACTTCTCATCCCCAGCTGATTCCAGCATTTGATGTGGCTTCTCTCCATTGGTACCCTCCAGTGTGCCTGGCTCTGGGCTCAGTTCTCTGTCACATCAGCTCTTGAAATCACTTATATCAAGTGATGGAGAAGTATTGAAGAAAATAACATGGAGGCATTGGCCAGAGCTGTTGTGATGCACTGTGTCCCAGATGGGCTCAAGTGTGACTGCCCGAATCTCTGCCGGCTTCCTCAGTTCCCTCTGTGGTCAGCAGGCTGCACAGGCAGAGGCTCGCAGACCCCGTGTCTTCCTTTGTATATTTGTATATTTGTACATTCCAACCTCCTCCTGAAATCTGTTCAGGAATTTCCCCCAAGGTAAAACAGGCACCCAACTGCTTTCTGGGTAGTGGGAGGAATTCATAGATCTGACAGGCATCTTCGATACTCTTTTCATTCCTATCTATGATAGAAGTGTTCAAATGTAAATAAACGAGTCAAATAAAGACCAGCAATAGCTCCTAGATCATTGAGAATAATATCATTATATATTTACATAGATGGAAAAAAGAAAAATGTTATGCTTCTCTTCTTTCTCAGCCATCTTGATTTGTTTCTACATAACATATAGAGAACAGTTTTCTCTTGTCAAATATTCATTTTCCGAACCGTTTAACAGCTGAGAGGCATTTTTCTATGTAACCATGTCTTATTTCTGGACACAGAGAAACAACTTGGAGCCTTTATCACCACGAGGCTTCTATCAACTCCTTGTTAGCTCAGTCTTTCGTGCAGGCGCTCAAAACTTTCTTCAGATTTAACTTCATGTTTTAAATGGACGAGAAAAGGACTGCACAATAAAAAAGTTTAAAAGGTAACTCAATAAGAAAAAAAAAGTGGATATATGAGATTATTGCATCAGAGTCCTCTTAGATGTTCTCAGTGTGCACATGTGTGTCTATGCATAGAGTAGGCTAGGCTGGCTGGGTAGTCATTGCTGGGGTGACAAGTGTGTACTGTCACCTTTTGGTCCTTAGCTTCTGGGGATGGACTCAGGTCGTCATGCTTGGGAGACTGAGCCTTGTCTTTGGCCCATGTGTTTTCTTTTTGTCTAAGTCATGGTAATCCACAGAGAGATCATTGGAGATGTTATTTGATATCTTTCAAAAATAAGCATCCCATTATATAGATTCCACTCTCCAACCTCCATTCTTTCACACTTCTGCTTGGTGGTGTCAATTTACCTACCATGAGGTTCCTCTCTTTCTCTTTCCTTCAGACTTGGTCCTGATGCAGGAGGCTGCTGATAAACTTTGTGTCACCTGTTGTGGGATTTCTGCTCACTCGACCATGTGAGCACTGTTTGATGTCAAGTGAAGGTTTGGCTTGAGATTTTCTGCTTTGTGATATGTCTTGGGAGCAATGCTGGTTCCCAATCCTGTTTAATTCACATTGAACCCTACCCAGCATCCCTTCTGAGACAGATAGGTATGGAGATATTTAGGGACACTTGCGGCTTCTTAAAGAATGGGGCAAATTGTCTTTTGTCTTGGCACAGCTTCACAATTGTTTAACGTAAGGTCATATTTGGAAGAAAAAAGAAGCAGAAGAAAGCAGCCTTGAATTCTACAGCTTGAGGTAGTGAGGGCTGGGTCCTAACAGAGGCAGGGGCTCAGTGGTCAAGAGTATTAAGACGTGCTTGTGCCATTTACTGTCTAATACTGAGAATGGAAGGGAAAGCTGACTAATGTATACATTTTTAAGCCACATCTTTAGGCTGTTTCCTATGAAGGATCTGGCATTAGCTGGCAGGCAATATAGATATGCTTATGGGAATGTGGAGCCGAGACTGGAGTCATGCGGCTACAAGCCAAGGAATGCATCCTCCAGAAGCTGGAAGAAGAGATGAATTATCCTCTACTAGATAATTTCTCCTGCATAGAGCACAGCTTGGTCTCTAACTTGACTTCAAACTTCTGGCCGCAGATTATGAAAGAATACATTTTTGTTGATAGCCACCAGGTTTATGGCTAATTTCTTGTGGCAATCTAACCTTAGGACATTGACATAGTGGGTTGACAATAACTAGTATTAGTTCATTACTTACCCCTCAGGACAAACCGGGCATGGTGACTGGCATCTCATCTTTACAGCTCTACAGATGATATTGCTTTTGTCACCTGCAAACGACAAGTCAGCATGCTGTGCCTGAGGAGATTCAGTGATTCGTGCACAGCTCCGTGGTAGGTCAGTGGTGGGAGTCAGGATGTACTTTTGGAATTTCAACTAAAGTCCTTACTCATGGAAAAGAGCATGAACTCTCCTCCTTTTCATAGACTCAGGATACAGGGCCTGAGATCTAGCAGCAGGAATAAGCTGGCCTCGGCCATAATGCACTTTTCTTAAAGCCTCATTGTTGGTGTTTGGTTTCAAGCATTTCTCGGTATCACGCCATGATCTCTTGAGCTTTTAAAAGTGGGTGGGGCGTAGGGGAGGTGGTCTTGAGGGTGTAAGTCAGTAAGATTGCAGTGAGAGGGTGGGAGTTTGGGGGAGAGGAAGCAAATGGAGATCTACAAAGACATCTAGCAACTTCTGTTTCAGGTGGAGATCCTGTTAAAACATCCAGAAGATGTGGGTATTTCAGACTAGACCTATCTCCCACCTACTTGTGTCTGTGGGGAAAACAGTTTTACCTTTCCACGTCTCAGTGTCTCCATTGATAGGACAGAATCCAATTCTGTTCCGATTGCTTCACGGCACTATTGTGAGAGTCAAGTGGAATTCTACTCATGAGAAACTATTCTACAGAAAGACCTGACAAGAATATAAATGGGCAGAGACGTCGTGGCAGCCTGTTCTGTTCCAGCCCAAACAGAAACAAATAGCCCCACAAAAGGACCATGCAGCAAATACAAAAACCAGAGTCATCCAACGAACCTGGAAATGATTATGTATCATCAGCTGGATGGAAAGCTGTGTCACCATTAATAAGAATAGTTCTGAAATATGCATAACTCCATGGGAAAGTGCTTGAACGTGCTGTTAAATGGAAAGAGAGGGATCTAAAAACCTACTCCATAATGTGTAAAATCATTTAGAAACACAACACTACCCTCAGAGAGGACAGAAACACAAAAAGCCAAATGGTTACAGTGAGGAAGTTTGGAATAGATAAAGATGTTTTAGTGATATTAAAAGTTTGGGAAATACCACTTAGAAATTTAGATAAAATAAACATGAATGTGCACGTTGAATCTAAAAGGCCAGAGATCTGTTTCCCAATTCCTGCCGATGGGGAAGCTATGGTTTATAAATCTGAAGTGTTTGGAAAGGAAAGCAGTAATGACTGTTCGCCAGGTGATGACAGCTTGGAGTGTGAGTTCCTTAGGGGTAGGCATGGTGGTGGTCTACACTGGCTGGTGTGTGGGAGGCCTTCTGTGAGCCTCTACCCAGCAGCCGGGGTCATTTCTACTTCCTGGACTGTGGAACTGATGGAATGAGTCTATTGCCTAAGTAATACCAACGGCGGCAGGCTCCAAACTCCCCTCACAGCCAGTGTTGTCTACACTCCTCATGGATGCCAGCAGCCATTACAAATGGGGAGGGGCCAACGTACCTCCATCACTTTGGTCTCCCTATCTCTGTCACTCAAGAGGTTCCCTAATCCCCAGATTTTATGGATATATTAGATCACATGGCGAAGGAGAATTAAATTTACCTTTGGGGTTAAGCTTGTCAATCTATTGACATGAGCTATTACTGGGTTATTGTTCTGGATTATCCTCATGGCCTTAACATAATTTAAAAAATTCCTTTGAGATGAGGACAGCTGGAAAAAAGAATGAGAGAGGTCACCATGAGAAAGACAGACTCCTCCTGCTGGCTGTGGGGGTGGAAAAGGGAACCAAGGAATGTCAGGACTTCTGGAAGCTGAAGAGAAAAGAAAATGGGTTTACTCCCTCTCTCCCCAACCCCCTACAGAGTCTCCAGAACAATTCAGTTCTGCCAGCATCTTAACTGAGGCTGTTGAGACTCAGTTTGGTCTCTGGCCTCAGAGTTAGGAGGTAATATATATGTATGTGTTAGATGACTTGTTTGTGGCGATGCAGATAGTAGCATCAGGATCCAGTATATTGGGTGTCTCTAGCTTCCTGGCTGGGTCACTCTGAAACTCGGACATCGTAGCCTCCCTCAGGGAGGGGAGATGTGTGGGCAGAGCCCACCTTAGCTGGAAATTAGTCATCCTGCTCAGGGTAACTGCTTGCTAATCTGATGAGTAACGTATGCATTGCCTCTGACTAACTCATTCTTAAGTGAAGAGTCTCTTGCTTAAGTCACAGGCGAAAGCTAAATAAGGCCTTAAGGATTTATACCCACGATGGACTGATGCCTGTGTGAATCCCCCGATGTGGGAGTCATCATCCTTATTTCATGGCTGAGGAAAATGAGGCACAAGAGGGCTTGAAGACCAAGCCCCAGCGTGAACAGCAGATTGAGGCTGGAATCCTCAGTACCTGCCTGACCCAGCTCTTTATGCTGTGTTCTCAGATCTGACTTGCTGCTTTCTTCTGGAAGGTGATGAAGAGATGTCATCTTCCTCTGTAGAGACTTGGTCTCTATGACGCATCCCAGTTCCCATGTTAAAAGACCACACATGTAGGTGCTGCTGGCCACTATCTTTAATTCCCATTAAATTACACACAGAGGAAACGCCTCTAAGTTCTTCTAGCAGTGAGTTGGCTTTCGGGGGCTCAGCAGACTTTCAAGAAGTCCTCCCTCTGTTTTGAATCCTTTGAGAAGTACCTCCTTGCCTCAGAAATTCAAAACCCACTTTTAAAATTGATCAATACTGGAAGTTATTAAACGTGTGTGCGTTAGTCCAGATGTTCTTTGATTTGAAGTTAAAAGACAAGAAAAAAAAAAAAAAAAAAACCCAAACCCAGAACACTTCAACTGCAAAGGTGAGAAACACATGGCTATTTTTTGATGTGCATGAGAGAAGTCAGCTAGACTTTTGGTAAAGGGAAAACACACACACACACACACACACACACACACACACACACACACGCGCGCGCGCACACACACAGGAAGCACACACCATGCAGTTCCCCTCTACTTCCTATCCCTTTCTGACGGCAGGTTTCAATTTCTGGAAACACCTCTATTGCTGCCCTAAATGGGTCTCTGATAGTATTACTTTTTGTAATTTGGTCAATAAAGTCCTCCAACTACCATTCATACCCCCTGCTCCATTGCAGATAGCATCACGAATAAGTCTGCAGTGTTGAAGCAGCCATGGGATGCAGAAGAAAAGGCCCAGTAGACTAAAGCCAGAAGACTAGAACTTCCCCAAGGTCACACATTCAACGTCTTCCCTTGTTCTAGTAATCCGCATACGCAGGTACTCAAAATCCACTTAATGGACAAATTGATGGGCGTCCTGGGATTGTCTGCACAACCAACTGCATGTGAATCTGAGAGCACCGGGGCGTCAGAAGGACGAGCGTCTGGGATATTTTAATATTTAGTATTTCCAGACTCAGCAGGCAGTGGGCTAAATCTGTCTACTGATGGGCAGGCTTGAATTATGAAACCACTCACGTAGGTAGAGAGGTTGCCCTGAGCCAGAGGAAATTGTTGCTGTGGGTGTTGCTCAAGGTGGCTGGAGGTGGGGCTGCTCTGCTGGGGGCAGATGACAAAAGAACAGGTGAACGATCAGAGTGGAGATACGGACCTGGGTCAATGTGGGTGTGGGGGTGGAAGCCCAAATTCTGTACGCTCCAAAAAATGTGGGAGCGGAACCACTGAAGCAAAGAGGCCTCACAGGACAGGACAAGTCCAGCTTTCTGTAGGGTTAGGCGGCTAGGCTGCCCCCTTGTGGTTAAGGGGCTGAAGGGAGAGGAGTTTATGAGCCAGTTTCTGCCTGCCAGATGTTCTGAAGCCTTCCTCCTTCCACCACAGCTGACCACGGTGGTGATGCTCCCGCGAGGCTGAAGATTTGGAGCCAAGTGTGATCCTCAAGGTAAGAAAACCCTGAAGGTTGGATGTAGGACTACTACGGGCGGAGTGGATTTACGCTCGGGCCAGAAAAGGAAAGGAGGCAGCTAAACTATAGTAAGATTTGACACAGCACATAAATACTAAGTATTTGTTGATGCTCTGACTGCATATGACGTAGTGCTAAGCACATCACATGCATTTTCTCAATTTCTTACAATAACCCTGCTTGTTCGATATCATTCTTCCCAGATTTATAGACGAGATTCAAAGCGGAGACTTTAAAGTAACATATTGGTATTATAATGTTTGTGACAGTTTACAGCTGTGCTTTATTCCAGGCAGGCACTTGACACTTGTTGTAAGAGGCATGGTTTCTTTTTCTTTAGAGATTTATTTAATTTTATGTACATTGGTGTTTAGCCTGCATGTATATCTGTGAGGGTACCATATGCCCTAGAACTGGAGTTACAGTTGTTATAAACTGCCATGTGCTTGCTGGGAATTGAACCTGGGCCCTTTGGAAGAGCAGCCAGCACTCTTAACCACTAAGCCATCTCTCCAGGCTCCTGTTTATTTTTAATTTTTATTTTCATTATTTCCAGTAGGGATGCTGAGACTTACAGAATATCATCATCAGTTAACTTACAATGAAGGAAACCACCTCCAAGAATAGCAGCTTGAAAAGAACCGTTGCTTACTTTTTAATGTTGGAGATGTGGTTTGGTTCAGATGCTGGGTTCTTGTGGTTTCAACTGGTTTAATGAGGCCATCGTGCTTTGGTGGTTATGTTTGGTCAGGTGTGTAGCTCTACTTCAAAGAGTTGGAGAGGAATGGGCTTGGAACTATTGGTGATTGATCCACAAGTCTGTCATCCATCAGGCCAACTGGGGTCTGGCCAGGGAAACTGGGGGAGGTGCGTATCCAAGGCCACTGAGGATTCAGTAAGAAGCCGTTTCCCCTGTCCAATGGTGAGATTAGCTCTAAGAAGACTACTTATGCCTATCTGGACATTTCCAAGGATATCTCTTTCTATGCAAAGGAGTAGGTCTCCTCTCCTATCAACCCTAAACTGCCAATGACAGATCAAATTCACATTCATCAGCATGGCCATAGATAGAAATACTCAAACAGAAATAAATTACACTTATTTAACCACATGCATTATTTAGACTTAGAAAAATAGTATCCTTAGTCTTGCAAAGGAGAGTAAAGTCCAAACAATCTGGCCATGCAAAAATTGTAAGTGAAAGATGGTGCTATTTAGGCCTGACTTCCCAAATGCTCAAGCTATAAAATATTTAGTATTGGTTCGAATGCATCTTCCTTTAAATCCAAGATCGTCTCTAGGCTAGGTACCCCGGCAACAGCTGCATTTGTGATTCCACACATGGTGTTTTCTGGATGCCACAGATGTGTTGTGTCCGTGGAAGGGTAGAGATGTAGGTTAACAGTCCCTCCCTCCCTGGAGCCTCGCGTGGGATTTGGTCCTGGACTGAAACAGCTCCTTCGAAGGTAAAGTGAAACCTATTATTTTCAAGAATAATCCTGGTTACTAAACTTTCTAGAAGGAAGAGAATTCATGCAATCTGTTAGGAGAGCATTCGGGCAAGAAACTTAAGAGTCAAATATTTGGAAGGCCTAAGGTTGTCGCCAATCATGATATCATCTTGGAGAAATGTCCCAGCAGTTCTAACCTTTTATTTCAATATAGCGAATGGGGGTTAGTAACTGCCAGGCATGTGTTGAACTGCAAATAGTGGGAAACCCAATAGAAATTGATTTCTGGGTGGGAGGTGGAAAATGTAAGTTAGTGTCGGTAACTAGGGAATGATGTTTGAGATCCAGCTGGCTTCTGTTCCTGGGCACTGGTTCTTACAGTGAGAAGACAGTGCCTTCAGACAGGAAGAAGTTGTGGGCAAAGGGCAGGGGCGGGGGGGGGCGGGCAAAGGAAAATGCTGACTGGGATAATTCTCCATAATTTTAGGGGACACATTTCTTGGAACCCCCAACCCCACGAACAGTCTTTGTCAGTTAAGGGTCAATAGGAGAGGAGAGTCACTTTTTCTTACATCTTATTTTCCAGAACTGAACTATGGCTACCAAGCTGCAAAGAATCCTGGGAAGGTGATCTTTTATATCTGAGCATTTTCATCTCTGAATGAAGTGGAAAGCCTGTAGGTAAAGAAGAACAGTAACTAGAAAGAGATCCCAAGTCTCCTTTTGTATCCTGGACCAGTGGGGCTGTCATTTGTTGATCTAGCACTCGGCAAGCTGTGTAAGCTTATTTGGCTAGTCATTCACTTTAATTCCTGCATAAACACAAAGCAGGTGTGGATTCTACTTTGTATACATGGAGAAACTAAGGCACAGAGAAAATAAGGCAGGTTCACATAGGCACAATGGGATGAATTAACCCCAGTATCTATATCTACTGGGTCCCAAAAGGTGAAGGAGGTCTCAAGTCAGTTTGTTTTTGTAATGGCCTCCAAGAAAGTGGTTGAAGGCATCCTCTCCCTTCTCACTCTACAGACCTGAGGAAGGAAGGATGAGTTCCTATGGAGATGTCTGGGGTCTCTAGAGCTCTTGTGGAGATCTTTGTCCTCCAGCAAGCTTCTTAATGTTTCCTGATTTCTGAGAGCTGAGCTTCGAGGTCTGCCCTTTCCAGAAGGGTCCACCCATCCCAGAAATTAGATTCCTTCCTCACTGTTAGTCTGTTGGTAATTTCATGTGTGCCAGATACACCCATTGGAAGGAAATAGAGCAGGGCTCAACTGCCCCTGATTCTCAGGAGTAAAAATGATCCAATACTTGGCCCCTGAGCAAGGGATGATGTCAACAGTCAAGAAATGCAGCTTTGGGAGGCTGGTGGCTGTGCTGAATTGTACCTTGCCACTTACTGGCCATGTGACTGGTTTGTTCCTTCATTAACCCTTAGCTTCTTAGGAGCAACAGGAAAGAAAAACAATCATACTCATGTCTCTGAGTTGTGAGGAGTGGAACACAGGGCCACTTAGAACAAGACCTGCCACACCAGGACCTTGGTCAGTATGGTAGTTTGAATGAAAATGGCCGCCACAGGCTCACAGGGAGTGGTACTATTAGGGCTTATAACTTTGTTGGAGTAGGTGGGGTTTCATTGGAGGAAGTGTTGATCACTTGGGGTGGGTTTTGAGGTCTCTATGCTCAAGTCAGGTTTACTGGCTCAATTTTCTTCTTGATGCCTGTGAATCAAGATGTAGACCTCTTAGCTACCTCACCAGCAGTGTCTGCCACATGCTGCCATGCTTCCCTCCATGATGATAATGAATTAAACCTATGAACTGTGAGACAGCCTTAATTAAATGTTCTTCTTTATAAGTTGCTGTGGTCATGGTGCCTCTTTAGAGCAATAGTACACTAAGAGAGTGTTTATGGAACATCTTTTTTCAGACTCCTCTCTGATCAATGAGCTTCTTCAGATTCAGTCTTTTGAATTCTGAAAGCTGTGTCTCTAGTTAGTCTCTAGCAAGTAAATACTGCAGGTATCAGTGAAGGCCTTGGGTTTTGCTGTTCAAGTGGAACCAGAAGATTTGTTAAGCTCTAACTTTCCTGCCTTTCTGAAGACGGTGTGAAATGAACCCATGCAGTTGTGTGATGTGAAGATCCTACTATCAGTCAACTAAGAAAGACAGGCTGGGGAACTGTAAGGAGCCCTTCCCTTCAGAGTCAGGCCTGAGCCTGCAGGCTTTACATCTACCATTTTCCTCAGCGCTGACTCTATGCCAAGTACAAGAGGGTCCATCTTCAGAAGCAGGCAAGCGTAGGGGACAGTTCCATATTCCTGGGACTCTATATGGTTTTGGAATATACATTCTCCTTCTAGTTACGCACTTTGCCTGCCACATATGCATACATCCCTCCCCAAGCAATGCATCTAACAACCCCTGACTTGCATCTGCAAGGGGTTACAGGTTCACCCTCTCCGAACAATAGGATAAATTTATCTTCTCCCAACAACAAGCAAACTTAGTTTCTGTTAAAATATTTTCTCAATATATCTGGTTATGAAGACTAGAAAGGCCAGTTCAGTCTGAATTCATTTTGGGATTCATATATTGTAAGGCAAAACTGGGACCTCAAGTATGCTTTTAGGGAGAAGTACACTTTACCTTTTTACCATGGAATGTCTATGCACAGTTGTGTGTGCATATGATTAAAATCAGATGCATTGTGGCAAATGGTGGGAAAGGACATAAAAAAAAAAATCTTACCTTTCAATCAAAACAGAGAACTATCTTAGTATGCTGGTTAGTAAGTAAACCCCTCCTTTTGAGCCCCATAAAAGGAAGCTCCAAATAATAACTGGCACTGTTAATTTCAACAATACGTTCATCTCTAATCTATACATCACTTGCCTCTGGATAAAAGTTCTTGCTGCTTCTGCCAATCTGGTTCAGCCCTAACTTTCAGTTCTTTGGATAAGAGGCTAAGAGCCTAGAAACACCCATCTTAGATCCTGAATGCTGGCTACACTTTGACATGCTCCACCTGTTTTTCCTTGATGTGCACTTCATGACCTAAGGACCCGAGGTCAAAGCCTCTGTGTCATGATATTGGCCAAGCCCTTCCACTGATTTTAGCTTCGGTTTCCTTTTCCTCTCTAAGAAGTGTCTCTGTGGTCCCTTTCAACTCTAGTTTTCTAACACTCACTAGAAGATGGGTTTGGGCTTGGGAAGCAGCATGCCTTGGAGGTTTGGGTCTTGACTTATTCTGTTTGAAGACTGCTCTAATTTATTGGTCCTGGTAATGATGCTGAAAACATAACCCTGAAAGCAGCGACTGAAATTCCATTTTCCCATCCAAATGTGGTGCTTAAATAAAATTCAGACTCATGGAGCAAACACAGAAGAGTAGAAATGGATAGTGTTTCTCCTGTCTTTGGGTCCCAGAGGAGGCTGTAAGCAGCAGGGTCTCCCTTCAACCATATGGGTTTCTGGCTTGGAGAGCCAAATAGGCTCAGAATAGAGAAGCCAGTTGCCTAAATCAGGGATGCCTGTTTGTCGTGATGTTAGCTTATTCTCCCAGCTGACTACAGCTGGGAGACCAGGCAAAGATGGGAAAGATTAACCACACTGAGAGGTGCTCATACAGGAACTGATTGGCAAGGTGCTTCAAGTCCCAGCTCAGAGCCTGTTGGGAATACAGCACTAGCTGACTGAGGATGTGAAACTTTCCCTTGAGCAAGGACAGTGCAGAGGACGCTGGCACAGAGGTAGACAGCATGCTATCTCCCTTCAGAGCTCCATCAATTTTTCTGGGTGCTGTAAACAGCTTCAACTCTCCTCTGCCATCATGTTTTCCTTATGTGAGACACCCTGGGCTTCTCTGGCGACATTCTGTCCTTGGGTTATTTTCACTTCCCCACGCTTAGAATCTGTCTTATGGAAGGACAGTGCAGTGGGGGTAAAAGAGTCACAGCCTTTGGACTCAGCCTTGGTTCTATTGCTAATGCCAGCAGGGACTTTTATGCATTTATTGATCATTCCAAGCTTTTGTTTTCCACTTTTGAGATGAGTACAGTCATGACAAACACAGCATTACTGAGAGAGTTGGATGAGGTACAAAGGGCTTATTCATTGAATCAAAACACCAGCAACAAGACATATACTCACAAAATGATGTTATTCCTTCCTTCTTGTCTTATAGATCCTGTTTTATATTTCTGGACACACACACACACACACACGTCTCTGGATCAACCCTAGCCCTTTGAAAGTACCTGGACTGAGTTTCTGTGCAGCCCTGGGAACATAGTGCCCCTCAGGCATTACTGAACAAAATTTTTCTACCCTCAGCCTTGAGCTGTTGCTGTCCCTACTTCCTTGGATCTGATAGCCAAAGCCAGCCCATTGTTTGCATTTTAGTCATCCATACAGTAGGTGATTCATCAAAATTTTTGCATTGGATCTTATGGATGTTCTCAGATATCTTCACTGGTACCTTGACAGGAAGAGAGGCCTCTTCTGGGCTTGAGGAGAAAGATGTGGATGAAGATATATATTTTTTTCAAATGAGTTGACAGAGAACATTGGCCAAGAAAGGCACATCCTTGGGCACCCCAGCTGGGAACCAGAAGGACCAGGTCAGACTTGAGAGACAGACACAGAGTGGAACTACCTCATAATTGACCCAAAGCATAGGAAATACTGTCCTCGATTATATATATATATATATATATATATATATATATATATATATTATATAATATATTTATACCTACAAATAAATATATAATATATATAAAACAAATATATTTTTATATATAGCTATTATATTTATATATTATTTATATTTATTTATATTTTATATTATACATTATATATGATTTGTATTTATTTATTTATATATATATATATATATATATATATATATATATATATATAGAGAGAGAGAGAGAGAGAGAGAGAGAGAAAGAGAGAAAGAGAGAAAGGAATTTTTTTTTTCATTCCAGGAGAGATGGCTCCCTCATCCCCATTTAGCAATGCTGAGGCAGAAAGACAGGTAGTCAGGCTGAGAAACACTTTGTGACTAAAATTCAAGACATTGGGTCATTCTAAGGTGCTGGCATCACTCGAATTGTGGTCATCTGTAGGGTGTGTGTGTGGGGGCTGGTGTTTGTGGCTGAGAATGGCTGTTAGGAGTCTTCTGCTTCTCCCTCCTAATTATATTTCACAAAGACCCTTGAGCTGTGTCTTCTTGGGTTATCCCAGAGGACACCTGTGGACAACTCATGTATAGCTCTAGGCTTCCAGTGTGTCTTTGCTATAAGGTTGTTCTTTCTGCCCATGGAGGCTTAACCTCCCACAGAGTAGGCAGTTGTTTCCATCCTCAGCATGGAAGGGAGCAGCCAGTAGCTCAGATGGCCACTGATGGGTCAATTCTGAAGTAGTTCCACTCTGTTCTTTGAGTGTCTCCTGTGCGAGGAGATCCAGTGTCCGCAGTGACCGCACACTTAGCATGTCCTTTGGCTACTTTCCCCCATTCCTCCTCTATGCCTACCCTACAACATAAATCAGCTGGATCCAAATCCTTGTGTGAGAGTCCGGTTCTGTGGGGAAATGTGTGCATCTCTCCAGGCTCTTCTGGCTCAAGGGAGTTTTATATCATTATGTGTACATCTGTTATGTGAAGTATTCTCTGGGGACACATTATGGAGTTCTTTATAGTTTCATTGTGGAGGCCATACTTCTCCTGGAATGAAAAAACATTCCTTTCTCTCTCTATATGTATCTATATAAATTATCTATCTATCTATCTATCTATCTATCTATCTATCTATCTATCTATAAATAATATATAACTATATAAATAAACTTATAAATAAATACAAATAATATGTGATGTATAATATAAAATATAAATAAATATAAATAATATACAAATATATATTTGTATATATATATATACAAATATATATATAGATATCTATCTATCTATAAATTATAATTGAGGATAGTATTTCCTATGCTTTACTTTTTAGTGAAAAAGGTTAAAACCCCATTTTTTTTTAAAAAAAGAAAAGGGATATGACAGGTCACATTTTTTAAGGGTCTCTATTGCCACATATGAAGTATTCACTTTAGATGTATGTGCCTGCATGCGTGTGTGTGTGTGTGTGTGTGTGTGCGCGTGCGTGTGTGTTCACATGATGGAGGAATGTAGTTCTCATGGATGGGGAAGGTGTTGGAAGTCACTGTCAGTAGACCATTGTGTTCTGTGCTGATATGGGGTTCCTTCTTTCCTTTCCATATGGTAACAGATGTCAACATTTCTTTCAAACAGGGAGTGATATTGGAAAATGAAGACTGTCCAGGTATTAGGAAAGGAAGAATATATAATAATGAAATCACAACACATAAAAAACCCATCGATTAGGGCTGGAGAGATGGCTCAGTGGTTAAGAGCACTGACTGCTCTTCCAAAGGTTTTGAGTTCAATTCCCAGCAACCACATGGTGGTCACAACCATCTGCAATGTGATCTGACCCCCTCTTCTGGTGTAGTACAACTACAGTGTATTCATATACATAAAAATAAATAACTCAAGATTTTTATTAGATATTTTATTTATTTACAATACAAATGTCATCCCCTTTCCCCATTTCCCCTCCCTAGGACCCCTATCCCATCTCCCTCCTCCTTTATGCTTTTATACCATTTTGATTACATGCTTGTATTATGGTCAGTTCTAGGTTGAGGGTCTAGCAATACAATAGATGAAAATAATCAAGGAATAAGCAAGACAATAAATACAAATAGTCAAAGAAAAAGCAAGGCGTTAAACCCAACTATGTGAACACTCCCATGATCACTGTTTCTAAGGGCTTATCAGGATGACCAAAGTATCTGAGCCCACTTTCCTGTCCTAGCCCAAGGTCATTTTCATGTTTGAAGCCTACTTCCTTGTTCTAGCCTAAAATTTAGTTTCTTGTCTGAAATTACTTCTTTGATCTAGCCTAATTAATTGGATATAACCAACATTAAAAATATGCATTGGGGAAGACAGTGTTAAGGAAAAAGATGAAGTTACAGAGTAGGAGAAATACTGCAGAGTAGATTAGTGGGAGTCACATAGCCAACAAAAGATTATATCTAGACTACATAAAAATGTCCTTTTCCCTTTGTTTAAAGGCAGGGTTTCTCTGTGTAGCCCTGGCTATCCTGGAACTCCATCTGTCCAGGCTGGCCTCAAACTCAGTCAAACTCAGAGTTCCGCCCCACATCACTGCCTCCTGAGTGCTGAAATTAAAGGCGTGCACCACCACCAGGGAAATATATGAATTTTATTCAAAGCTCAGAAAATATACATTTTAGTTTAAAGATAGACAAAAGACTTTGCAATATTTTCCAAGGAAAATATTTGGAGGACAAAGCAACACAAGGTGCTCAATATGATGAATCATTAGGAAAAAGCACATCAAATCCAAAAAGGAATAAAAATACTTGATAAACAGGATGGCTAAGATAAACATTGCAAAAATATCAAGTGCCAACCAGGATAGAGAGCAGGTAGAACTCTTGTATGTTTTTGATAAGCGTAAAGAGTGCTTCAAGGACACTGGAAGAGGTTTTTTTTTTTTTTTGTTTGCTTGTTTGTTTGTTTGTTTGTTTTTTTGACAATTTCTTAGGCAGTTAAGCATCCTCTTACTCCATCACTCAACAACCTCACAACTTCATATTTACCCTGGAAAAGTCATTTGTGTTCACACAAACCCTGTGCCTGAAGATGTATTTCTTACAGCTCTAGTTACAATCAACCCACACTAGAACAACTAAAATGTCTTCAGCAGGTAACATATTGACTAGGCACCCCCACCCAGTGCAATGCTACTCACTCAGAAAAAAAGAGCATAGTTTTATGGAACTTGGAGAAACTGCAAAGATTTTATGACTAGTTCAAGAAGGCTCTTTGGCTTGGACGATCCGTTATTCTTGCTGGCCTGTCAGTCTAGCTGAACAGGCAAGCACTAGTGAGAGATATTGTCTCAAAAAAATAAGGTGGGTGTGACTTGATGAAGACACCTAACAATAACCTTTGACCTCTACATGCACACACCTACACGTGAAATCACACCCACACACATATGCAATCATGTATACCCATTTGCAATCACACATACACACCTACCCACCCACATGTGCACTCACACCCATTACCCACACCCATATGTACAATCACACTTCCACACCCACACATCCACAGATGCAATCACACACCCATGTGCAATCACACATACACACCCACACACCCATATGCATGATTACACATGCACATGTACAATCACACACATGTGCAATCATACATACCCATGTGCTATCACACACATACGTTCAATCATACACTCGTATGCAATCACACATATACACCCACATCCACATGTGCAATCATGCATGCACATATGAAATTACACACATGCAATCATACACATATGTACAATCACATCCACACCTACACCCATGTGCAATCACACATACACACACACACACACACACACACACACACACATGAAAAACAGTGTCAAATGTTTACATACTGTATGGTTCTAGTCACACAGAAAAAACTTAAAGTTTAGGAAATAAGGCACAGTGGAGGGTAAAGAGAGGGAATTCTTTGGGGGTGACAAGACAGCTGAGTTCTGATTATGACGGTAGCTGTATCAATCTATACATGTGTCAACATTCATAGAATGCTACATCAAATCATCAATTTCATTTATGATACTTTAAAAGCTGCTTCTCATTAGAAGTGAGGTTGTAGTTGCCTCATTCTGAAATCCTGCAGAGCTGCCCTGTCTAATACAGTAAGTAGTACAAGACACTTATGCCTGATCTGTGCCAGCTGAGACTCAGCTTACATGCAGTGTACACACCAGATTTTAAATTTGAAGGCTTAGGGTGAGAAGGTGAATGTAAAATATCTCAGCAATAATGTGGAGTGTTGGTCACATGTGGAAATGATACTATTTTGAATATAATGGGCTCAATAAGACATGACTGAAGTTAATTTTATTCTTTTCTTTCTCCTTAGCACATGGTTACAAGAAAATTGTGATTGCAATATACAGCTTGTCTTATATTTTTGTTGAATGGTGAGGCTTAAGTTGCTACCCATCAGGGAGGAATGGGAAGTTCTAGAATATTCTTTCTGCAGGGCACCATCAGATGTATCATTGATGGTATTCAGGATTCAACAAGGGGCATCCAGACCTGTGTCTGGAGGTTGCTCACTTTCTCCTGCTCTGTCTAGGGAGGTGAAAGCACTTTATACACACCTTATTTACCATTTGGTTGGCTTTCTGCCAGGCAACACAGGGGTAGCAGGCATAGCAGTGAGTCGCTGTGAGATGGGCGAGGATGGAAGCTGGGTGAGTGAGGGTGCTGGATTCACTCAGACTTGGATTAGAGTTTCATTTACAGGGATCTGAATTTGAGTGCTACTTCAGTCAGCTCTGGGTCTTTCTTAACCCCAGGTTTTAATATGCGAAATGAAATGGGTTCTCAGTCTATCTATCTATCTATCTATCTATCTATCTATCTATCTATCTATCATCTATCTATCTATCTATCTATCTATCTATCTATCTATCTATCTATCTATCTATCTTATTGAGTGTTTTGTCCCTAGAACAAACAGGAAAGAAGTGAAGCATCCACTAAGCCTTTAGGAAATACTTTTGCTATTTCTATTGCCAAAGTTGCCATCTATGGTATTTGCTCCCCTACCCAGGGCTCAGCCTCTCCTCCCTCCTTCCCTGTTCTACCACCTTCTCCCCTCCCCTCTCCTCCTCTTCTCTCCTCCCCTCTCCCCTCTTCTGCTCTCTTCTCCTCCTCTCCTCCCCTCTCCTCCTTCTCTCCTTCCTTCTTTCCTCTCGCCTTTCTATTCTCTCTATTCTCCTGTCTCCTTCTTTTGTCTCCCTTCCACTCTCTCTCACTCTACAGGCATCCTGCCTAACTCTTCTCCCTGATTCAGCATGGAGAAATGCCAAGGCAAGCATTCACACAAAGCATGAAGCTGCCTGTCAGCAAACACCCACTCCTGTGTCCTCCCCCCTCCCCCCTCGCCTGTGTATCAGAGACTTGCCTGGACTCCTCATGTGTCTGAGATGAGCCTGGACTCCATGTAAGGCTCTGAGCCATGTTTAGCTCCCTAGCCTGACTCATACAGGGCTGCATGAAAACTTCAGAGCCGTGTTCCCTATTGGCGCCATTCGGAGGTCGGAATCTCCCCTAAAAGGCAACCAACAGCCCTCCAACCACCAACAGAGGTTGTGGCAATTTTCCTGGATCAAAGTCACGAAAGCCTAGGCTTCCAGCATTGAGTCCATGCAAAGGCTGCCCTTTCTGTCCATTCTCCTCTGCCGTTAGCTCTGATGTGCTTTTATTAAATAATTCTTGTTGCTTGCTTCCTGCAGCTCAGCGTCGGCATCAAATGCTAGGTAGGTGCAGAGAAAATGAATACTTTTCCAGACTTAACAGCTCCATAAGTTTTCATCAAAGGAATCTATTAAGTGCTTGTCTGGGCATGGTGCTCTATGAGGCTCTGCAGAAGAGATGTTAACCAGACGAGAGTGCCTCTCAGCGCTTATTCATAATGGTGGCCACGGTAGCTACCTGGTAGGGTTACCTTGATGACCAGGAGGACTTTTAAAGGAACAAGTTCCTGTCATATGCTAAGTTCAGAGGGCCTAGGTTTAAAGACCTCAGAAGCAGGCCAAGGGCACGATTTCCAGCCATCTGAAGCTGCTTTTTCAGAGGCATGGCAGTGTGGCCTGGTGGACAAGCATGTGCATTTCGGAACTGAGCAGTCTGTTTGCAGCTGAGCTCTTCTGTATAGGGTCGTCTTGGGTGAACAACATATCAAGGCCTCAGTTTCTCATTTAATGATCCATCTTACAATATCTATTTCACAGAGAGTATTATACCCACCATTCATTGATCTCTTCATGTGAGCCAGGTCACAGGAGCTTTGAGTTGAATTAGTAACAGTACCACAAAGCAACATTGGTCTTCCGTTTCCCTTCCCATAATAAGGAAATTGAGGCTTAGAGAGGATGGCAGATATGCCCATGTTGAAGCAGAATATGTAGGAAAGAAAATTGAATTCCAACAATCTGCCTGTACCGAGACTCTTCCCAAGCCTGTTCTCAGAGACAGGGACAGGGGATGGAGTCCTGGAGGTGGGGTGTAGGCTGCAGGGATGCCTCCTCTTGGAAGCCAGGGAAATGACTACAGGCAAGACTATATGAGCTCAAACCTGTAACCCCTGAGTGTGTTCCACCATCCTAACACGGCTACATGTACAAGAAGACTCCAGACTCAAGCTAAGACTCAAGCTAAGTTCTTCTTTTGTGGAGATACAATCCAGAGTCTCTCTCTCCCTCCCTCCCCCTCTCTTTCTTGTCTTCTTTGCTTTCTTATTTTAAAATAATATATATATATATATATATATATATATATATATATATATATATATATGCATGTGTGCATGTATGTGTGCATGTGTGTTACGTGTGTGGTATGTGCATGTGAATACAGATTCCCACAGAAGCCAGAAGAGGCGTCAGATCTCCTGTCTGACTTATAGGTAGTTGTTAGCAGCCTGGTATGGGCGCTGTGAACTAATTTCCCATCTTCTTCAAGAGCTCTAGTGCTCTTAACCACCGAGCCATCTCTTCAGAACTTCTTTTGTTTTCTTGAGAAAAGCTCTTACCATATAACCCAGGCTAGCAGAGACATCTCAACCCTCCTTCCCCACCTCTCATTGTTGGAATGACAGGTATGTGCCACTATGCCCAACTTTTCCTAACTGAGAAGTAGTCGCTCACTTTTGTGTGGGTCTTTTCATGTATACAATCCTATATCACTTAACCACAGTGGGAAGTCACAAGAACTTCTTTGCTAAGCAGTGTTGTGGTGTGAACATTCTGAAACAGGCTCACAAAACCTGGACGGGAAGATCTAACATACGCGATATCCATAACTTTTATTCTATTATTTCTTGGCTGGAAGCTGGCTGGCAGGTTTTGAATATTCTAAACAATTGTAGAAAGTATTTGTGTGTTAAAACAGACACAAGCATAGAAAAGATACATTTATAATACAGGGGACTTTTCAGCCTTTTTATAGCCTCATGGGATCATTGCCATATGTGTGTCATGGAAGGCAATGTCACCCTGTGTCACAAGATTTCTACATTAGGAATGGCATCTGCATACGGATGTGCATTGAAAACTGGCACCAGTTTAACCCTAGTGATTCAGGGAAATGAGTGTCCAGACAGCTTTATAGTCTTTGTTATAATCTTTATAGTCTTTGTTATGGCCACAATAAGGTCACCTGAGTTTATAGACCTCCTCCAAGGCCAGTGTGGGAGAATCACTTGTCCTTAGGAGGCTGGCAGTGCTGGGACTAGGATGTTCCAATAAGGATTCCAGGTACTTGGGTTTCCTATGACTCTGTAGACATTTGACAGTGGGAAAATTACTTAATTTTTTAAAACTAGTTTGGTTGTCTTTAAAATATGTACTTAATCCACATAGGGGTTTTAAGTAATAATATGAAACCTTTCAGCCTGAAGTCTGGTATGTACTGTCTCTTACTAGATATTGACCATTGTTATAATATATCTATATTATATTATATATTCTTATAGAATATAATACTATATTATAATATTATATGTATTATATTATATAATATATCTTATAGAATATGTCTAATACAAGAAAAATAGCCAACTTTGATATTTGCCATGTACTCATAAGGTCTATGTATGCTTTAACTTATTTAAAACCTTGACAGTTTTGTGTGGCAAGTGCTATTATAGTCACTGTATGGGTGATAACATTGAGGCCTGGAAGGGCTTATAGATGTGGGCACTGTGGGTCCAGGGTCTGAGCTCCACCTAACAATCAAAGCTTAACTGCATTGCAACATACATAGTGTCCTGCAGCTGGGAGCTGTGTCTGTCATCATTGAGGACACATAGTTTTCTCTTAAGATCTCAAATATTAGATTGATATTGGTTGCCTGGGGCATCATAATGGGATGGTTTCCAAGCCAAAGCTTGGACTCAGGGAGCAAAGAATGATGTGATTAATTAGTGATACTTGCCATGGGCAAGAGAGTTGCCATTGTCAGCACAATATATTCAGTAACCCTGTCCTATGACATGCCTAGAGGAGCACAGTGGATTTAGTCCATTTATTAACAGAGAAAGAAAATCACAAGCAAAAAGCAAAGCTATTGTTTGCTTCCACCATCTTCCAGTATGTGTCCTATTTTAAAGCCATGTCAGGGTTATGGCAGGATGCACCCCTTGTTCAGTTAGCTTTCCTTTCTGGAGATTAATGTTGAATGAATATCTATCTATCTATCTATCTATCTATCTATCTATCTATCTATCTATCTATCTATCTGTTATCTATCTATCTATCTATTACCTATCTATTATCTATCTATTATCTATCTATCTATTATCTATCTATCTATCTATCTATCTATCTATCTATCTATCTATCTATCTCCTAACTAAAATCCCTCTGGAAGACACGCATTTAATTGTTAAACAGTAAAGTATCCATGGCAGCAAATGTTCAATTTATCCCTCCTGCACTGCTGTCACGGCTGGTGATGCAGAAGGAAGCTGAGGTGGGTGTAGGGAGTGTCACAACCATGGTAGTAAGAAGAGGATTTTAACTGAAGAGTTTCCTGTCAGCTGACCCAGGGAAGTTGGCCGCTGGAGGACTCAGCTGTAGCATGCCCTGCTGGTGGAATTTCCTTTAGGAAAATGTTGAGAGGATTTTCTCTGGATAGGGAAGTTCTTAGATTTTGTTTTTCCCACTGCCAGCCTCCCTTCTTGACTTTTCACCTTCTGTGTCCCTCTCTTTCCATCTTCACACTCTTCATTCTTTCTCAGATTTTGCTGGCAATAATTCTAAATTTGTTCTATAATTGGGAGTAGAAAAGACAACTAGAGTCCTAGAATCTGGATGATAAATCAGTGTCCTGGTCTAGGCCAGCCGGAACCAATAGCTTGGGGCTATTAACCCCTTCCCCCAGCTGAGAAAGCTGTGGTGAACTTTGCTTAAAAGTGCTGGGATCAATTAGTGATGCCTGCTCTGGGTGTGGGTAGGAGACAGGCTTCTGTTGACTCTTGTCTAGGTGGAAGGTTCATCCTTTTCTCACACCTTTGGTTTGGGTGAATGGGTTCAGGAATCACTTCCAGTTTGAATCCTATGCTTTATTTATTTATTTATTTTTTTATGTGAATCCTGGATGTGTCACAGACTATGTGTCCCAGGGCTGTTTTCTGGCTGAATGAAACGTGAATTAAAATAATCTTTATGAAGTGGTTGTAAATATTGCAGGCAAGATGTTTGTGTATTAGATCACTCATCCTATAAGTGCTTGTTGAGTTCTGTATGTGTGCTGGGATAGCATATGGAGCTGGGGGGGGGGGTATAGTGGAGAATAATACGGATATGGTCCACTCAGAGCCCAGAGTCTGGTGGGGCATGTGCATTCACTTTCTGTCGTTATAGAGGCTTTAAAGAACACCTTTCCCTCTTTTTCTGCCTGACTAAGTTGATATATTAGTGTTCTCATTGCTGTGACCAGATACTTGATGAGAGTTCACATAAGGGAGGGTGTTTAACTCCAGTTAGCGGCTCAGAAAGCATGAGGATAGCAGTGTGAGGGAACCCATCACACTGTGCCTGCACCCGAGAAACAGAAAGAAATGGAAGCTGGCTCTCAACACACTTTATCCCTTTCCCCTCGCTATTCAGCCAGCTCACGGGATGCTGTTGTTGATAGCTAGCGAGACTCTTCACTCTTTTAGCTAAGTCTTCCTGGAAATATCCTTATAGACAAACCCAGGGGTGTGTTTCTATGGTGATTTCAAATCCAATCAAGTTGACAACGATGATTAACTGCTATGACTTGTTTCCTACTAAGAGTGTGAGAAGGTTGCAGGCAAGAAGCCTACTGATCTGTGTTCTCATTTGAAAGTTTGCCTGGAGGAAGGTTGGCTTTGAACCTCATTTAGCTTGCTGACAGAATTCTCTTTCTTACAATGGCATGACTGTGGCCCTGAATTCACTCTTAGGTTCTTGAAGGTAGGTGGAATCCCTGCCACCCAGCTCTCCCTGACAGCTCTATGCTGTATGGACTTCTGCAGTATACTTATTTGTTTTGTCTAGCTGGCGTCGAGGGCCTATCTTCCTTGTCTGTCAAAATAATATATGAAAGAGTATAAGTATTGAGGGTGACACTCCCTCACCTTGTTGATTGAAAGCAGGTCACAGGCCTTGCTCATTCTCAAGTGGAAGTGACTGGGCAACACCCGAACCATCACTGGAGTCACTTTAGGGTCTCCCCCACAGGATGAATTGACAAGCAAACATAAAACTATCGTAAATTGCCATGATCGGAAAGACTTAGAGACAAGGAAAATGTGTGTTGGGGTTGCATGAGCAGTCTTGAGAATACTAGAGAGATTGTCCTAGAGAAAATAACGTGTACAAAGAAACCCTTAGGATGGGCATAATTAGATCCTATCCAGATGTTAGTCTTTGTTCTTTTTATTACCATATGGCATTCGAAACGAGAGAAAAAATTCATTAGATAAAGACTTTCCATTCCTGACCACGGTGGTATTCCTATACCTGCTATGGAGATGTCCCTTTAAAGTCATCTTCTGGTCTTGGGTTTGGGAGTAGAGACAAAAACCAAGCCTGTGGAAGTGTTGGTGTCTTGAGAGTGGAAGTGTAGGGATGTCTCTGTCAAGTCAGCGTTGGTTTGTATCGTGTGCTCCTTTGAGGGAGGGAAGCTAGAGGTGGCTGTTGGATAGAGTGGGGAATCCTCCATCTGCTTCAGATGGAGCCTGTGGTTGAATATATAGGCTCCCTTCCCTGTGTGGATGTTTAGGAGCAATAATAGTTATCACTCAAGGTCATGTTGCAATTTGTTGAGATTTTAATAGGAGCTATTTGCAGTTGCTAGGAATATCATGTCATGTTTTGAGCATCTGCTGTGTAACAGGCACTTGTTCAACCCCAAGTACTTGAATTTTTTTTTCTCGTCACCTAACAGCTTTAGATGGGCTGGCAGAGAAAGGTTGTTTTCCTCTTTCCTCACTGCCTAGTCAGTTCTTTGTCTCACACTCTCTACCTTGTCCCTTAAAGCAGCTGTTCTCAACCTGTGGGTCACGACCCTCTTGGGGAGTCGCATATCAGATATCCTGCATTACAACTCATAATAGTAGCAAAACTACAGTGGTGAAGTAGTAGTGAACTAATTTCATGGTTGGGGGGTCACTACAACATGAAGAACTGTCTTAAAAGGTTCCAGCATTGGGAAGGTTGAGGACCACTGCCTTATAAGAAACCTGCCACAGCTGTGGTAGTACATAGCATCGGTACCTCTTTGACGGTTAACATCAATTGACAAGATGTCGTCTTACCCAGGAGACAAATCTCTTGGCATATCCGTGAGAGATTTTCTGTTTCTTAGGGTAGACAGCATGGTTCCATGGCTGAGATCCTGGACTAACATTTTTCTTTGTTTCCTGATAGCAGATGAAACACAATCAGGTGCCTGGGGCTTCTGCCTTTCCTGCCGTAATGGACTATACCTTCGAACTGTGAGCCAAATTCAACCCTTCCTTCCCTGGGCTGCTTTTGTCTGGAATTTTGTCATTGCAATGAGAAAAGTAGCTAAGGCAACCACATGTTTCAGTGCTACACTTTCTACCATCTTCTCTCATCTGCTCGTGTGAACCACAGCGTTTGGTGACACTCTCATCTGCTCTCCTCTGCACTTTACCACATGATCTTTCCTCCAGCCAACCTGACAGCATTCAGTTCCATCTCTTCCCAGACTCAGTGCCTCCTACTCTCTGCATCACATAGCTGGTGCCTCTCATATTGGATGGCCCAGCCCAGTCGGAAGATTGTTTCCTTTATAACCCTGGTCTTAAGTGTCTTCTCTGCCTCTCATCATTGAATTAAGAAATTTAAACTTTATTATAAAAAGTTGCAAATCAACCAGTTAAGTAAGTAAATAAACAATAAACAATAAAAAAGAAACAATAATAAAATCTCACACCAAAATTTACCAAACCCAAAGACTACACACTCAATAAACTCCTACAATTTTCCTCACTCACTATTATTGTCTACATTTCCAGTGTCCTGACCTCAATACTGTTGACTGGAGTGACCCACAATCCAGTGACCTTATTGCTTTCCACAGAACCTTTTTTTTTTTCTGTTTGAGTCTTTGTACCCTTCTGGTCTGCCTAGTTTCATGATCCTTTGGTACAACCACTCTCTTGCATGCACCCTCAGCAGATTTCACTTCCTGGTAGGTGGTGGCAGACACTCCAGCTATTGTTATAGCCAGATCTCAGCTGTCTCCTCCTCTCTAGTCCTGAGCTGCATGTGTCTGGGGGAACACAAATGAACAGTGCTGTGTGACACGTGTGGGTCCCCCCTGACTTGCAGGCACATACTTGTCTTGTCTAGTCTATCTTCCACAGTCATTTGTAGCCCTACCTTACCTTCCCATACCGCTAATATCCTCCACCAATTGACCAATTTGACTTCTAATTTAGGAGACAGAAAAGACTCTGAGATGCTCTCAGGACTTCCAAGTCCCTACCTTTGGGCACACACTCAGCTTTCTCTGGCTGTTACTCTCCTCTAACTTTCCTTGTACCCCTTTTGGGACGGAACTCTTTTTCCTGGTGGTAAATCTCATCCTCTCCCTCCTAGCCATCAGAGCATTACTGAGTCTTTGTTTATCCTGTAAACAGTGATTAGTGGCTCCTTCTCATCAGCAGACACACAAGGTTTCACTTGTCATTCTTGGGTCTTCGTGTTTCTGGTTCAAGTAAACTTGCGACCGTTCCAGGAAGCATCCACATTGCTTATCATTCCTTAAAGGAGTTTTATTCTTGCACAAATAGAGCTTTGTTATCCTATTGGGAATTTTAAATTTTCCTCACTTTCAGTTTAATTTCATTTTTATTTTCAGATTTACTAGGATATATATATATATATATATATATATATGCATATATATATGTGTGTGTGTGTACATGTATATGACTGCATGGATGCATGTGTATGATGTGTGTACATGGTACTGGAGGATGCCAGACTATCCCCTGGGACTGAAGTTAGAGAGAGGTGTGAGCTGTCATGTAGGTTCTGGGAATCAAATCCAAATCCTCTGCAGGAGCAATAAAGTCTCTCAATCTCTGAGCATCTCTGGGGCCTCAGTTACATTTTATTTTCCTTCATCGTTCTGACCATCACTTGAGAAGCTCCACACCTGTCTTGTTTTTCATTTGCTGCCATGGTGGTGTGGTCTTTTCACTTTTCTCCATCGCTGTGTTCTTAGCATACAGAGTAGTGCCAGACACGTAATTAGCCTGCAATGAATGCTCACCGAGAAAAAAAAAATACCCCATGGCTTCTCTTTCCCAACATGCCTCCTGGTTTATTGCAGCAGCATGGTTTTCCTTACCAAAAGGAGCAGCCAGTCAGAATGGCACTACTTACACCTCTTCCTGCGAATCTTCAGAGCAATGCCTCTTCAAATCTAATGTGCACCGGGAGCGTCAGAGGATCTTGTTGAAACACAAGTGACAGTTCAAGAGGTCTCTTGTGGCTCTGCATATTTAAGAAGCTCCTAACTGTTGATACACATGCAAAGGATGTAGCCCACACCTGGATAAGGCGGTCTAGTGTGCTCATATTAGATCTCACTCCTCTTTTAAATGGAGCATAAATATTTACACAGCACATTTACATATTTACAGTATAAATATGGCTCCGAGTTCAAGCAATCCTGGGGTAAGCGTCTCTTTAGCCACAGGTTACATACAACGTTTGCACAGACAGTTCCATCCATCTTGATGCATGCATTTTCCAAGAGGGAATGTGGCTATTAGACTATTTCATGGTTCTTGTCCATGCTTGGGTAGACTTCATTTATTTCGAGTGTATGCGCAGGAATATTGTTACTGATGGGAGCATCTCAGTGGTTGGCCACATCATGGTGTGAATCAACAAAAGACAAGTCCTGCCTTTTGCTCCAATTATTGTCCTGTCCGTGTTTGAGTCTAGAGGACAGTACGATTGCTGTGATAATCACATCAGCAGTTAGTTTTAAAAATCGCAGCAGGTTCCTTTCTATGTATTTCAGGTGGGTGTTTAAAAAGGGGTCTGTCCAGCTTATCTTTGCCAAGGGTTTGGTGTTACACTGACATTTTCTCCTAGAAACAGTGAGCAATTCAGTTTTGCAAACTGAGTTAAGGTAGCTGATATTTGATTGCTTTGATCATAAAGCTAGTAAGACCTGCAGAGGAAAATAGACAGCGAGTGCACTGATTTCACCTGAGGAATGGAGAGAGACCAGGGCCAGGGGACTTGGTTCAGTCTGTACCAGCACCATCAACATGACTGGCATCCAGAACCCAGGGCTATCTTCCAGACACACTGTCTCATTTGTTCTCTACAAAAGCGGCCCCTCAAGGTATTACTTTTATTATCATCCTCATTTCCAGATATGTACATGAAAACCTGGAGAGATGAAGCAACATCCGTAGGGTCCTAGAGCCAAGCTCACATGTAATTGAGCAAAGGTGTGAATTATGCTTCTTCTACAAGTAGAAAAGGATCAATGTCAGAGATTTATTTAACTCACTGATTACTGACAGAACTAGGAAGAAGGTAAAATTCATTCAACGATTATTTATTTATTTATTTTCCCCTTTAAATTAGTTATCCTACCTCACCATTTTAAAACACATATTAGAGAGAGAGTGTGTGTGTGTGTACATGTTACGTGTTATCATGTATGAATTTGTATAATCACTATCATAGTTGAGGCTGAAAACTCTCTTGTCAGCATACAAAGACGCCATGTTCCATCTTTGTGGTCCGAATCTCTCAATTTCCCCTTTCCTGTTGTTCTTACTGGGCGTTAGATCCTCAGCGGCCTTCAAAGGCTCACCCATTAACAGCTGGTGGCTCAGCTGGAGATGGCAGAACATTAGCAGGCAGGGCATTTTGGGAGAAATTAGGTCACTGGAAGCTGTCCAAGAGGCATTATCCCTTCCCCTATTTCCTTCCCTCTCTCTTTCCTTCTTCCCTCCTCCTCTTCCTCCCTCCTTCTCTCCCTTCTTTCTTACTCTCTCCTGGCACTCTGAGATAAGTATTTTTACGATATAACATATTATGATGAGATCTGCCTTTTCATGGGCTCATTATGACCAGGACAGGTGGCTACAGTCTAAAACCTCTGAAAGCAGAAGCCACAATAAATCTTTTCTCTTTTTCAGTTGTTTATTTCAGGTATTTTGCCACGGTGATGGAAAGCTGGCATATATGGTTCAATTTTTATAGTTTTGCTATTTGGCAATATTGTTGTGTTGTAATTTGGGCATCATTTCTAAGCATTCATCTATTGGAAGGTGGTCATGTACTGTGGTGAGAGCTGATGGGACCCTTAAGAGGTGGGTCACAACGAGAGGCCATGACCAGCCCCTGGCTATCTGGCTTCCTGTCCTGAGGTGTGATCTCTCACACATGTGTTCTTGACAATGGTTCAGCGTCCATGTGACACTGTCCAACATGGAGTTTCCATCGAAGCTGAACGGAAGCTTGGGTTGTGCACCTGAGCTGCTATCACCATGATCCAAGTGTACTTCTTTATACAGCACCAACCTTTGACTATTTTGCTATAGAAATGGAAAACGGACTTGCACAAAGTAGAGTCATGTATAAAATGTATTCAGCCCTCTGCCATTTTGTTTCCCTAGACTTTGGGATTCACCTCAATGTTTACATGCATGGGTAGTTATTATTCTACAACTTAGTAAAATTGCATTAAATATGTAAACCAGAGCTCTTCTGCCATTCGCTCATCAATCAATATCCTCCAAATATTTTGTTATTATGAATAAAGTAGTTGTAGATATTTTTTATATAGGCTTTTATTTGAATATATGTTTTATTTGAATATATGTATTTCTCTGGGATAAATATGCAATGACTGAGCTATAAAGTGATTATTTAGTTTCATAAGAAATAGTTCAGGTACTTAGAATGGTGGTGGCACCATTTTGAGTTATTACCAGCAGTGTGTGTAAGACTGAGAGTTTCTCTTTATTTTAGTAACATTTACTATTATCTTTTTTTAATTTTATTTTAATTTTTCTAAGAGATGTGTAGGTGTGTGCTTTTATGGATTTTATTTGTGTTTTCCCGTTGGCCAATGATACAACTTTCCCCGTGTTTTCTAGCCATCTGTCTCTTTGGTGAAGGATCTGTTCATGTCTTCTGGTCATTTTAAAATTGGACTGTTTGTTTTTCCTGTTGGATTCTGAGAATTCTTTGTGTGTTTTAGATATATGGCATTTGTCAGACATGTGGTTTCCAAACACTGCTCTACCTGTAGACTCTCCATAAACAGCCTTTCATAGCCCAACATAAGATTCTTACTTCGGAAAACCCCAACCTCCCCTTTAGTGTGCTGGGTGTAAACACTCCATAGGCTACTGTTACTGAGGGCAGGCTGGGTGTTATCCCACTTGGGTGAGTCAACTCAGGTTTGTCCGCTGGTGCATACGTTCCAGCACATCTCAAAAATGATCGGAAAAAAAAAAAGATGTCCATTTTTGACAGAACAATTTCAGGGCAAGACATTGCTGATGTAGAAAATGAGTTCATGTTATAGTTCTCTTCTTAGGACATTCCCAAATGCCTCTTCTTCAAAGTAGAGCCAGATCCGCCATTCAAAATGCCATGAAGCTCTCAGGCCATTTCATCCCAACATGTAGTAATTGACAGACTTACTTTTCCAGTCAGACAGCCACACCACACAAGAGAGATTTGAACTCTGAGCAGTGACAAATGTGACTTAGCCAGTGTTGCCAGATGAACGCTGGATCCTTTCAAGGACTGCTCAGCCTGTCTGGGCCTGGGTGTTGCTGCCATGGTGATCATAAACACGAAACCTTCTGACAGTGGAAGAAAGGGATGGGTACAGTTCCTTACCTTGTATGCATCTCCATCACAGGGAATAAGATTAAAACAACAACAACAACAACAACAATTTTTGCAGTAGTCGTTTTTATCCAGGGTAACATGAGCCTTTGATTCATTTTGGGAAAAATAGGCAATGCTGCCCTGTCTCAAACACTCTCTTGTACATTGTGCAGGCATCCAAGCTTTGCCTGTTTTGTCTTAACACATACACTGAGTTATGTTATCAAGAAAATGGCTTTCCTTGAACATGCGACGTAAGCTACCTGGTTGGACATGAAAAGTTAAGTAAATTGCACTAATCTCAATTTCTGAAACAGACAGGGACTCTCCTTCTTGCTGCTTCTCCATATCCAGATGGTACTCTGTGCCCTGAGCACACCTGCCTGTGGGCCAGAGACAGCTGGAGGCAAAGTGCATAGATCAGGTCTCAAGAAAGGTTGGGGAGAGCCAAGAGAGGGGAGCAGCCATCAGAGGGGGTGGGCTGTTATAGTGGTCTTGACTGCTGTCACTCACTCCTGGACTGGTGCCTGGCCAGGCAATGGCTTCAAACATGTGTTGATTGAATACACGAGTGAGTGGCTGCAGCAAGGCCTCTTAACTCTTTAGTTGTCATGAAGCTGAAGGACATCAGAAACCAGATCTAAACATCTTCAGGAATGTCCAGCTGGTATACCTCCTGATTGGGGTGTTTCTAGTGGAAATATTTACTTATAATTCAATATTGTTTTTTTTAAAGACTTATTTATTTTATATATGTGAGTGACACTGTCACTGTCTTCAAGACACATCAGAAACATCAGATCTTATTATAGATAGTTGTGAGTCACCATTTACTTTCTGGGATTTGAACTCAGGACCTCTGGAAGAGCAGTCAGTGCTCTTAAGCACTGAGCCATCTTTCCAGCCCTCAATATTCTTTTTCAAAGGTGGCTCTCTTTTCTCTCCTTAACTTCAGAGTACTTATCCCAGCTTGTCTTAATTCCATTTCTTTCTCTGAATCTTTTTTTATTTCTCTCATTCATCCTCTTAGGTCATGGACAGTTTGTTTCTGCTTCCTTTTTTCTATGCATGCTTCAACCACTGCCAAATACTGGACCAGCCCCAAGTCCTCATAACTTATCCAAAGTGACACCATCAATGCCCAATGTGTCACAAAGTCAGTATACAGCAGCCTTCTATTCTAGTGAAATGTACTTCAGCTGCAATTGGAAGAGTCACCCACGTTTCGTTACAAGTTCCCTTCCTGTCTGAGATTCTACTTAATACTTATTTTACTTCTAACTATAACTACTCTTTTTCTACCATTTCCCATGATCCTTTGGGCTCTATCTTCTAATCACTGGATGGCCATCCCACAATTCCTCTGTCATGAGTGCTGCACACAGTAGGGTCCAGTCAGGCCATCAAATCATCCCTCTGGAGTCTGTTATTTTACATATATCACTGTCACATGTATGGTTCTTTTGTCTGGATGTAACCATGTGTGTGTCTTGGTTACTGTGGAGGCCGTAAGAGGTCTTTGGATCCCCTGGAACTGAAGTTACAGATAGTTGTGACGCTCATGTGGGTGGTGGGAATTGAACCCAGGCCCCCTTATTGAACCCAACTCAATAAGAGTGCCCTTAAGCATTGAGCTATCTCTCTAGCCCAGACAATTGACTTTTAAGCTAAAGCTGTTGGAGATCATGTTCTCTGAGCAGAAATCCTCTTTTTGAATGAAATCAAGACAGAAACACAGAATAGAAAGATGGTTATGGTTTGAATATGAAATGTCCCCAACAGGCTAACGTATCAGGGCTTGGCTGCCAGGTAATGAGTCTTGGCTCAGTGCTCAGCCAGATAGACAGTGCTCCTCCCCTAGCCAGTTACAGTCAGACTGCATGCACCTTGTGTCAGCCAAGCAGAGCACGTCTGCACTTGGGTTTAGCCTCCTGCCCCCTTTGATATCTCTGGCTTCAGCTGCAGGTTGAGGCTTCTGGATACAGCCTCAACAGGCTTTTGTAGCCAGGCCTCTGATGCATTTGGAGACACATTTCCTGTAGCTGGATGCTCTGATCAGCTGGAATGGATGCCCCTGTATCCTTCCTGCACTCCCAGGCTTCGGCTCATGTTGATCCTTTAAGAGGATCCACAGTTCACGCCCTTCTCCTGGCAGCCTCCGTCTTTTGTTCTTCAGGTTTTATTGAAGGCATGCCTTCCCCAGCTCGCTGTGCACTGCTACAGCCTTGCTCCCAACAGACTTGCCGGGTCTTGTGAGTGCTCACCTTCAGTCACGCCTCTGCCGATCAAGTCTGAAAATACCTATCCTCCTTTCCCAGCTAAGTTCTAGGGACATGATCTAATTCTGCCCCAAGGAATAATACGGGAAACATGCAGAAGGATTCGTAAGGAAGATTTTCTCCATGACAACAAAGGAGTAGTCCTTTTCATTTCTGCCATGGAATGTAGTTCCACAAGGATGTGATGTTTGGTGCTGCAGCTGCTCGTGCCTCAAGTGGGGAAGGTCAAGGGGCAAGAGAGAGCAAGAAAAGAAGGGGGAGGGGGGAGGGGAGAGGGGAGAGGGGAGAGGGGAGAGGGGAGAGGGGAGAGGGGAGAGGGGAGAGGGGAGAGGGGAGAGGGGAGAGGGGAGAGGGGAGAGGGGAGAGGGGAGAGGGGAGAGGGGAGAGGGGAGAGGGAGCACCAGAGTGATGGTGTTTCTAAGTACAGAAACAACCTGGGACATTTCCTCCAGATTTCTAGTCACCTGAGATAAAGTAACTCTTCCTTGATGCCTAGCTTGCATTTGGACACCATATTCTGTCTTATTTGGGTGAAATACTGTAAATAAATCAGCATATCTTGTTCACATTGCTTAAATGTTTTTTCCCTTTCATTGTTTGTAAGTTATTTGTGGGGAGAGATGACTTTTTTCTTTGACTTTTATTCTTTTCTCATACATTACATCATCTTAACAGCAGTTTCCCCTCCCCACTCCTTCCCTTCACCTTCTCTTTCTCCCAGATCAATGACTCCTCAGTTTCCATTAAGGAGTGGTGGTGGTGGTGGGGGGGGAAGGATGAGGCCTTCCAGGGATTTCCACTGTACAGGACATAAGAATAAGCCTCATATCAAGGCTGGGCAGGGCAACCCAACAGGAGAAAAAGGGTCCCAAGTGCAGGCAACAGAGTCAGAGACAGCCCCTGTTTCCATTGTTGGGAGTCCCACAAGAACACCAAACTACACAACCATAGCATATATGCAGAGGACCTAGGTCAAAACCATATAGGGTTCATGCATTTGCCCCTTCGATCTCTGTGAGTCCCTGTGAACCCTGGTTAGTTGATTCTGTAGGCCTTATTCTTGGCCATGGTGTCCCTGGCCCCTCTCCCTCCTAAAATCCTTCCTCTTCCTCTTCAGTGGGGTTGACTGTGGGTCTCTCTCCATCTGCTTCCATCAGTTGCTGGATGATGTCCTTCTGATGACAACTGGGCTCAGCACTGACCTATGAGCATAGCAGAATATCATTATTAGGAATTTCTTTTTTGTTTTGGTCAGTCATATTTGGTTTTATTCTTTGTTCCCAGGCTGTTCTGACTCTGGTTCCTGGCTATCCAGACAGTGTCAGGCAAGGGCTCCTTCTCCCCAGTGTTTGTAGTAGGGTCAGAATTCAATAACCTTTCATATTAATTTTCCCACTAAGAGCTATAGCCAAGGGTATGCCTCCAACATTTGTCCCATTTTGGAGATAGACGAAGAGTGTTATGGAGTGGGGGAACCTGCCAGTGGGTCTTTGGTAAGAAGTCTCCTCGTAGGAGAACAAATATTCTATCATATTAACATAGTTAATCAGAGATTACCCTACAAAGCCCAGTGTATATGCCAGATGACAGTATGGTATATTGGTTAAGGAAGGAAAGGAATGTTGGGGTTCTTGTAGACCCCACCCCCATTGTGCAGGGAATCTTTCCTGTCCTGCTGAAGGCTTTAAGGTACCTTTCCAAGAGCCCTAAGTTGACTTAATGGGTACAGACCATACTTGCTGCTCCTGTGACTTCAGACCCATTGAACACCTTGATGTTCCTTGGTCTTTTCCTCTGCCGAGGGCCATATTTTAAGATTCTTTTAAGATTCCATATTTATGCAAGTGCTCAGAGCCCTGGCTGAAAATAATGCTGTGGACTGAAGAGGCCAGGCTGCTTTGGTGAATCCATCAGCAGTCCTAGTGACGTAATCACATACACTTAATTTTATGGTTTGTTGCACAAATCACACCAATGGGAGCATGTGTAATCTGGAAAGCCTCTCTAGACCAGGACTAGACATTTACACAGGCTTTGGGCTCTTTTGTTCTTATTAATTGGGAGGAAAATTACTTTAGATGCCTAGAGACTTACAGAGAAACTGGCTTCTCCCCAAGTTTCCACACATGTGTCACTTCAGTAGCCATTGTCTTTCGATGTCAGTGCTTAGGTAGCGGGGACAGGTCTCAATGTGTTATAGTGTCATGCTGGCAAAGTGACCACACAATATTATTCTGCTCATGGAGTGCCCTTGTACTGGCTAATTTTGTGTCCACTTGATACAAGTTATAATCAGTAGAGAGGAAGAAGCCTCAGTTGAGGGAATGCCTCCGTGAGATGGAGCTGTAAGGCATTTTAAAAATTATCAATCAATAGGGGAGGTTTCAGCTCATGATGGGTAGTGCCATCCCTGGGCTAGTGGTCCTGGATTCTATAAGAGCAAGCCATGAGAAGAAAGCCAATAAGCGGCACCCCTCCGTGGCTTTTGCATCAGCTCCCACCTCTTGCCCTGTTTGATTCCTGTTCTTTCTTGGTGATGAACAGCAAATGTGGAAATATAAACTGAATAAAGCTCTTCCTCCCCAGCTTGCCTTTTGGTCATGATGTTGTGTTGCAACAGTAGAAACTCTAAGACATTCTGTGTGGGGCAGGCTGAAGGATGCTGTGAAGGTACCAAATTGTATCTATATTGCTAATGAGCACACACTAAAGGCCAGCCTGCGCACTTTGTAAAAAGGAGGCGTGTCGATTAATCTTCTTTGTCAACCTGACTAAATTCAAGGGCATCTAGGACACATACCCCTGGGCATGTCTGAGAGCATTTCCAGAGTGATTTAAACTAGGTGGGAAGATCTGTCCTGAATGTAGGTGCTGCCACAGCATGGGCTGGGGTCCTTGACTGAACAGAAAGGGAGAAACAGGTGGAGGACCAGAACTGTGTAGCTGTGGAGAGTCAGCTCCATGTGCTGCAGTTCGGACACATGCAGTGATCAGCTGCCTCATGGTCCTGCCTCCATGCCTTTCTGGCCATGTTGAACTGCACCTCCAAACCACGATCCAGAACAAGCCCTTCCTTCTTTAAGTTGTTTTGCTCGGGTATTTTGACACAGCTATAATAGATGTAAGCAAGACAGGCAAGAGTATCTTTCGCTTTGCATAACCATCTGCTGTTCCTTTTAGTTTTACAGAAGTGAATTTAAGTCTCTCAGACTAGACGGATTGCAACGTAAGACCAACAATCTACCCTTTGTCCTGACCACTCAGCTGAGTTATTGTCACCTTTGTGGATTCTTTGAATCTCCTCTCTCCCAATGCTAAAAGCATCGTTGAAGCTTTCTCAACTAGTCTTTTCTTTCTCCAGATAAGTAGGCTGGAAGGAGGTCTTTGGCCTGCTCTTTAACTATCAACATGATTTCAAGACCTTACAATTTTACATTGCTGATCTGTTGTGACTGGAGACCCAGCCACTCTCTGCATTAGCACTGATTCCTCTCAGGGCCATGCTTCTCAGAGTTGCTCTCTGTCAAAGTTAGACAGAGGTGAGGATACTAGAACAGCTAGAATCCTCACTGATGGGAAATGTTGGCTTGAGTGTCTTTTGAAGGCCATGCTGTAATTTGCTCTCTCCCTTCCTCTTTTCCTCTCTCTCTCTCTTTCTCTCTCCCTCTCCCTCTCCCTCTCTCTCTCCCTCTCCCCCTCTCCCTTTCTCCCTCTCCCTCTTCCTCACCCCCTCTCTTTTTCTGACACTACTGGGGATTGAACCCAGGATTTCACACACATGCTAGGTAAGTGCTCCACCACTGAATTACATGCCCAGTCTTTTTTCTACTTCTAATTTTTAGATACGGTCTTATTAAGTTGCACAGGCTAGCCTTGAACTTGCTTTGTAGCTCAGTCATGCATTGAACTTGTTTTATTTTCCTGCTTTATTCTCTTGAGGACTGATATTGTAGACCTGTAGTACAAGGCCTGGTTTTGCATTGTCTTTAGAAGTGTATTGTGGCACAACCCATCAACTTTCCCTCCTCCTCCCTCCCTCTCTTCCTCCTTCCTTTCTTCCCTTCCCCTTCCCTGTCATTCTTCCTCCCACTATCCCTATGTCCCTTTCTCCTTCCCTCCCTCTCTCCCTCTCTCTATCCATCCTCCCTCCCCCACCTCTTCACTATTTAGGAGTGTTCTTCATTGCCATCTGACAAATGTCTCAGCTCATCTTATCACTCTCCCTCCGCCTCCCTTCCTCTTTATATGCTTTCTCTAATAAAAAATTTCATGCTTGTTTCACTATGTAACCCAGGCTGGCCTTGAACTCCATATTCTTCTACGTCAGACTCTTGAGGGCTGCTAAAATAGGCATGTGCCACCTCACCCAGAACATGTTACATTTCTATTCCACCATTGTGTCTGTTTCTCAGAAGACCTACACTCACGCAAACTAATGCAGACCAGAGGAAGAGAAGGCGACCAACAGTAGGGGCTATTTTAGATGAGTGGCCAGGAAAGACCTAGGCATGATAGCATTTATGTATTGACTTAATTTTAGTGAGGGGATACCCATGCAAAGACTAGGAGGAACACTGAGGGCAAAAGAAGGAAGAACATGAACTATAGCAGTCATAAATCTGGTTTTCCTCTGTTCCAGCTCGTGAGCTCCCGCTTATATGAATTACTACAATGTTATCCAGTTTGCACAAATAACTTTATGTTAGTTTATGTGAGCAAAGAGTGCCAGGTTTAAAACCAAAATGCCATTGTTCAGATACTATTCCTCCATCTCTGCCAAGAAAGTCCTATTGAATGCTTCTTTCCGATCTCTGCTATGGGAAGAGTGGACAGAGGCAGATACAGACCTCAGTCTGGAAGCCCAATTGTTCCACAGTGACACAGGATTAGTGTGAGACAGGTGTAGGAAGAGGGCCTGGAGCTGATGTGCAAAAGATTTGATGTATCGAGTCTGGAAGTGAAGGGGACAGCTTGCTGATTTGGAGACTTTTTAAGCTCAGTTGGACACCAGCCATCGGAAGAGCAGTGTGTGCTGCTCAGGTGGGAAGGGAACCAAGGTCAGCCATGGATGCTGAGGTTGGGTAGGTGGCTTCAAGGGTCGTCTTTCATGTAAAATGGGGAGTTTGAACCAGTGGAGGGTAACAGCTGTGCTCAAGGACTTTGGCTTTCAAGTGTAAAATATTAATATTGCCCAGAAGGAGACCAGATAGAGTCCACCTGTTACGAGGGAGCTTGGCAACTGAATGTAGAAAAATATCTTAGAATTTTTTTTTTTTAGTGGTAAAACTTTATCTCCCTCTTCTATGTTTTTAGTGGGAACAGAGGGTAGAGGCAGCAGTGTGGAGACTGAGCTGGGTGTCAGAGGGTCTTTCCTTTTTCCTCCAGTCTTGTAAGGCCATGGTGGGGGCATCCTAACTTCTGGAAGAATATGAATGATTAAAGTGTGCAGACAAAGATGTGTTCAGTCAATGAACCCAAGGGACCCATGGAAGCATGCTTCAGGGTGTAGCCTGCTTATAAACAAGACGCTCCAACACAGTAGCTTAAGCATCCTTAAGGTGTCTATGGTCTTTGAGAAAAGACTCTTTGAGATGGATACTCTGGGGCTGCTAAGGCGATTTCATGAGTTTCCAAAGACTCAGAATCTTTCTATCTTTCTATTCTTCTATGTATACCTACCATCTTCATAGTCTGACATGGTTGTTAACATTCCTGCTATAATAAAAGCAGATCACATAGAGCAAGAGGAAGACATGGAAGTCACATGTTGTCCCTGCAGTGAAGTCACTCACCATGCTTATCTGTAAGGAAGGCTGAGAGATGGAGGATAACACCCACAGTTTGAGATCTGTGTTTTGTTTCCTAAGAAGAGGAGAATGACTATTGGGGGGCAGCCCATTATCTGAGGAGGTGGAGAAGTATATCCATCCATCCATCCATCCATCCATCCATCCATCCATCCATCCATCCAACTATTCATCCAAACATTCACTCACAGAATTGCTCATTAATTCCACAATTAGTTAGTTCCATGGTTCTAGCATCAGAGAATGAACACGGCCCATGTCACCCAGAACACTCTTTCTGAATGCAGAGATAAAGATCATTCTGTGAGAGAAGTTGTCTAGAGAGTAATTTTCTGCACAGTGATGTCCCACTCAATATGAAGGGCTGTTTCAGTTAGTGGACTTTGAAGAAAGGGAAGAAGTGAACTGGGGCTTGGAGGAGGAACAGGATTTCATTGAGTGCAGTCATGGAAAGGCCATTGTGAGCACAAGGTTTGGTAGCATCTGCTGCTTGTGTCTCACCCCAGTGAAAAACTCGTCTGAGAACCCTGAGTGCATCTGAAACAACGCTGAAGACGGCTGGACTTGAGCCATTCCCTTTTGCATTCTGCTAAAGACTCCTGGTAGCAAACCTTCTTGCTATTGATGTACAGCAAACCTGGTTCTATTAAAGGAGCTGGGCAGTATTTAAGACATTAGGACTTTGCCCTTTAGATAACTGGAAGTTCTTAGCTAACAGGAATGAGCTGGCATGACAGTATTCTAGTTTTGACCTCAGGAAGCAACTATGGTTTCTGCTTGCCTATCTGGGACCTTCCTATGGTAAGAAGCCATGTTTGAGGGCCCTCCTGTCTTGTATCCAAAATGGGATACATGAAGCAATGCTGATTATGACCAAGAACCTGGAGCAGAACTGTCCCAGGAATCTCAAAGCTCCGAGGAACAAATCAATGTGGTCTTAGCTCGCCTCTGGCATTGCAGTGGTTATACAACATCACTGTGGTCCACACCTGCTCATACACCTGGGCACTGGGTCCTTCTGAAGTTCAGATTGTACATGCTGGCCAAGGCTCTATCGAAACTATCTGTCCCCGACACTGGATCAACTCAGATGGTGGAAAGGAAATGCCATACATTATGCAGCATTGTGGGGACTTATCTGAATGGGACAGTTGGTATTGAGGTAAATGCCAGAATTGGAATAACTCAGGGCCTCTCAATCTGAGAGCTGCTGGTGTTTTGTCATAAGAACCCCTCCAAACATGGGTTCTTATTGTAGGAAGGTTCCAGAGAGGCAAGCAGAAACCACAGTTGCCTCCTGTGAACCAAAACTAGAACACGCTCTTGTCAGCCCAGTCCCATTAGCCAAGAACTTCAAGTTATTTAAAGAGCAAAATCCTAACACCCTATACTGCCCAGCTCCTTTAATAGAACCAGGCTTTCGATCCGTCAACAGCAAGAAGGTTTGCTTCCATGAATCTTCCTCTCATGAGTGGAAGTTTAGAAGCGCCACTGATCCTTACCAGAGAGGCCAGTGGCACCACTCCCTTCTGTGTGTGACACTTAAAAATGTCCCCAGATGTGGCCAAATTAATGCTCTCAATTAGCCAAAATGGACTGATTTGGTAGGTATGGCTTCAGTTCTTCTGTCAAAGCAAAGAACGGAAAGTGATAGCTAGTGACATCTTTTGTGGGAAATGTCCTGGCATTCGGAGCAGATCTGATTTGGAAGGTCTGTAGGTGATGAGACTTAGGACATACAGAGGTGACTTGTTCTGTAAGACAGGATGGAGCAAAGGCCAAGTGGAGGCCAAGACATTAACACTCTATTTTTTTTTTTTTTACCACATTGTCCCCAAGAAATGAGTTTCTGATGTATGAACCCGAGAAGTATGCAATTAATTCTCTGCAATTGTGTATAATAGTATAAAATACAAATGTAGATTGGCTTAAATGTGATTCTTGCTTTTGTTATGGCTCTGTGTTTGAGGAAAAACCCCCTTAACAGTTACGGCTGAGGTGCCCCTGTCACCCAGAAAGGCCGAACAGTCCTAATTTCTACAAGGCCTTTTCCAGCAACTCAGCCTGACTCAGCCAAAACGTGTTTCTAGCCCTCCAGTCTCTTTGATGATAGAGACAGAATGGCTTAAAAAGACTTCTATCTGTTAATTTAGCAACCCCACTTCTTGGAATTTATCCTTAGGAAGGAATCAAATATGTATACAAAGATTCATGCATAGGATATTTGATTTCAGCCTGATTTGCAAGAGCAAACATTGGATAAGATATTGAGCAAATAAATTACAGCATTTCCAGATGGTAGTATGCTCAACTTGCAGATGAATATTTTCTTCCAAGAGAAAAACTTGATGATGTATTATTCTTTGAGGGAAAGATTTGAATACCGTGGAACATATGATCCCAATTTGGAAATTGTGTGTGTTTTGCCATCATGTTGAACGAGCAGGGAGCTGTAGGAAGGAACGGAAGAGAGCTGTAGTTTGTTGCTTTTCGGGGCTCCTGTCAAGTTTGTTCTTTTTCTTTTCTTTCTTTTTTTTTTTTTTTTTAAATTTCTATTTCTTTATAACTATGACATGAATCTATGACTTGTTTTTTTAAAAGTCAGTTTTAGCTGAGAAAAGCCATCTTGTCTCTTGGTACATAAAACCCTCTGGCCTTATTTAGTTATGATGATGTTCTTTCAGGGGAATGAACCTGGCCCCTGCTGTGTATGGGGTCAGTGGGCTGCTGAGTCTTGGATTTCTTCACCTGGGTATCTGCTCCCTCTTCTGCTTCTTGGGCCTCCCCTCTGATACCCTCAAGATTTAAGAGAGGAGAGCAGGGATAAAGATTGGAAAGACTGACTCCACTGGCAGGATTTTGCCATCTGGATTTGACAGCAGTCTCTCTCTCCCTCACACGGGAATTTTGGTTGATAATTCGTATAGTACTTCCCTTTTCTCTGACACTGCAGCACATGGGACTTGCTTGAGCCGCTCCACCTGGTCTCCCTCAAGCCCTTGGCATGCGGTCGCTTTGCATCTTGGGTCAGTCCTGGTTTGTGAAAACTGTTAGGTATCCTTCATCCCTATAAACTTGAGAACTTCAACACTCTACCCTTTGTCGCTTGGTGCAAACATCCAGCCGTTATTTCTGGCCCTTTAGATTTTTCACAGTGAGTTGGACACTGAACTCCAGAGTCTCTGTGTTCTTGGGAATCATGCAGGGGGTCTTGCTGAGGCCCTGGTGTCTAGATTTGAATGGGGAGAAAGAATCTCTCTCGCATATGATGACTGGGACAAGACATCGGCTGCTTTCTCCCTGGATCCGTGTCTACTTCCTCTTTTCACCTTTCCAACTCTTATAAGGCTCTGGAGGTGGATATAGTGGGATTCCAGAATATATTCTTTACTGTGTCCTTTACAGTCATGGCAGACCTGGGTCAGAGATAGGCTGCGGACAGCTTTTGCTAGGTTGGAGTCTCAGCTGACCCTCAAACAGAAAACAACCTAAATGTTGGCTTTAATGTCCTGCTTTGCAACAATGCAGAAATGCAGACTTAAGGGCTGATAAGTGCTCACTGGTGTAGCAGAGGCCTCTAGGGTACAGCGGAGGCCAATGAAGAACACGATCATCAGGGACCCTTCCAATTTAGAGGCTGCCTGGCAGCTTCGCAGGGGATAAGAGACAAGCCTCAACATGTTTCCTGACTGATGTGGAGAAGAGGCCTGTGAAATGGCAGAGGTGAGGCTCGCTGCTCTCATTGTTGATGGTCCCAATGTCAGAGCCCTGTAGAGGGATAACCAGGCATGGAGTCATTTGAACGGAACTTTATGTCCCAAGAGCATAGCGGTGTCAGCTTTCTGCTATTGAAGAGGCATCAGGAACAGCAGTCAGTGTTCCAAAGAAGTGGCAGCCTGGCTCTCTTGGATCATCTCCTCTCAGATGCTTGACACTTACTTGTTCTTCTGAGCTTGATTGGATGCCACCTCAGTTCTTGTGGCTGGTGGGAAACTCGGCCAACACTTATTTTTGGTTCCTTATCTTAGAAATGGATGTAATCTTTGAAAAAGTGAGACCTTCCTTCTTTCATAGTGAAGTTTCCCCTCTGTTGCTGATGCCCAGACACACACACAGACACACACACACACACACACACACACACACACACACACACACGGAGTGTATCTAAGAGGCTGAGGGAGTTGTGGCAGTACAAGATCAGAGCTGAGTATCTGTGGACTTCTGGGTTGAATGGCAGGGCTCTCTCTTCTACAGTCTCCAGAGCACTGGAACCCAGGAAAGCTATATTATAGATATTCCAGGTCTGTTGGCATTTATGACGTGATGTGGGTCCAGGGCCATCTTGTGTATTTCCAACTCAGGGTCTCCTGGAAGAGAAATAAGAACTCTCTGAGGCATGGGAATACATCCTAGGAAAGTGGGCTGTATTTAGCACTCACCGACCCTGTTGAACAAAGCCTGGCAGTCCTTCCTGTACAGCTTTACTGAGTGTTTGCCCTATGGTCCAGTTGTCTTGGACTAAGGTGCTAGACATAGAAACGAAATTCTGGGTTAGTTCTACAGGAGAGAAGGAAAGCCTTGGCCCAAGATCTGATTGGAACCCCACTTGCCTACCAGTGTGACACAGAGGAAAGGCAGTCATGTTACCATTGTACTCTTAAATAGAGGCTATTCAAATCCTTTTAGCTTTCACAGGTAGAAACTAAGGCTCAGAGTGGGGATGGATGCCAAGGCTCATGTACCTGGATCAGCAGTGCGGTGATCTCTATCAGGCTATGCAGAGCTTCCATGAATGCCAGCTGGCGAGAAGCCTGACGTCATTGCAACCTTGCATCTTTTGCCTTTGGAGTGTCTCTTCTCCTTTGGGTAAATTAGGTGCACTGCATGCCACCATTCTACAGCTTCATGTATTCCTGAAAGGTCCAGGATCCTGTATATCTCATCCCTGGATAACAAGGGGACTTACTGTGGGTTTGTAAGGAGCCTATGACTGGCTGGGACCCTGGTATCAGAGACAGGAGTCGGAAGTGTCCTTCCCGCCTCTTTCTTCTCTCTTCCTTACCATGGCTGAAGCCTCTGAATGCTGAACAGTTTCTGCTGAGGATGCTTTATGGTAATTTTGTCATCCCGGAAGAGAGTCTTAGCGAGGCATTTCTTAGATAAAGTTAATCTGTGCTCATGCTTGTGAGACATTTTTGAAAAATTGGGTCAATACCAACCCTGAACGTTGGTGGCACCATTTCATAGGGTGAGCCCAGAACTGAATAGAGTGTAAAAAGCAATCTGAGTAAGTAAGCACGGGTGGATTTATTCCCCGTGTGCTCTTTGATGTGAAATGAGTTCCTTGAGTTCCTGCCTTGACTTCTCTACAATGGTAAGCTGTAACTTGGGATTGTAAATGAAATAAACCAGCCCTCCCCCAGGTTGCTTTGCCACAGTGACAGGAATGAAGCCAGGAGAGATGCTCTCTTGTTGGTTCTGGGAGAGCCTCCCTGCCAGGGGTGGCTGGTTTCCAAATGCAGGAGACAATTGGAGAAATAATTGGGAAGACTGCTATCTACGAGAATATCCAAAAAAATATCCAAAAGAAATGGGATTCATGTGGTTTGTTTCCGTCTGGCTTGGCCCTCATAGGCTCATGGTTTAAATGCTTGTTAGTCAGCTGGCAGTACTATTTTTTGGAGTGATGAAACTCTGGAGGGTGGGACTTGGCTGAGGGAAATGGGTTATTAAGAACAAAGACTTCAAACATTACACCCGTCTGTTCTCTTCTGCTCTTGCCCTGTCTGTCTGTTCCTGTCAGGTGATGCCTGCGTGAGGAGTCTCCACCGAGTCGCAGGCTTCTGCCATTAGGAACTAGGACAGGTTGAAACCCTGAGTCAAAATAAATCTTTCTCAAGTTGTTTTTGTGAGAAGGTATTTTGGTCCCCAGGACACAAAAGTAATAATCAGAGGCAGATAAAGTTCCTAGATGCTGTGCTATAAAAAGGAAACAGAAACATGTGAAATCAATTTTGATAACAAGTTTAGTGCATCCAAGATATCCAAGATGTTATTATTTGTACATATTGCCCGAAGAAACATTGTGAGTGAGACATTTTGCATGTTTAGGTGAAATGCCCAGAGTATTCTATGAATTTCACTGACATTTCAATTGGACAATGTATTTTTTTATATAAAAATTAATTTGTATTTCAGGTTTATTAAACTTAAAGCTGAGAACTACAAATTCATTCTCCCTTTATTTTGTTTCAAACAGACTTCAAGTTCTCCAATAACTGAACTATAAGTTTTCAAATTTTACATTGGGATTAATTATAATAAAAGTTCAGCTTCTCAATGACACTAGACACTTTTGCGAGCACCACACAGAAAAGTTTCGGTAGGGACACAAGAGGAGACAACTGAACCAGTAACCAAGCACTGTGCCTGTGCGTGCGCGTGAGCGTGCGTGCGTGCGTGCGTGTATGTTCTTCTCTATGAATGAGGACGGCATCCCTCGTTCATTATTACCACGTCCAAATAGACGACATTCACTTACTTCTTGCAAGGCTTTGGATGCTGAAGACAGATGACATTCCTTGTTCAGGGTCCTTAGAGAATGCCACCTTAAAACTGCCAATGGGAGCAGCTGCTCCCCGTGCTGTTGTGGGGGTACCATTGCCACCTGGTGGAGTGGTGGGTGCACCTGCCGCGCGAAGCCTGTTTCTCTCTGGCCCCACCCTTTGCTCTTCTGGAAGCTTTAGTGGAGGCAGGGTGGAGGTGGGATAATGGCTGAAGGCCTGGGAAGGACTGCAGGTGAGTTCTTCACTTTGGTGTGTAAAAGGTTGAGTGCAGAAAAGAATCTCAGTGAAAGGAAGATTATTTAATAATGTCTGTGGTTTCCAAACTCAAGCAAAAGTTATTTTCCCCTAGACTTCATTCACCAACATATATTCCGTAAGAGTCTGCAATCATCACATTCAAACATTTCTCCCGCATGAAATTATAGATATAATTATATATGTTTATACAGTTTTTCATCTTTTTTCCAAATAGATATACATGTGTTTAAAAATTACATGCCAAATTCCCTCACTACCATTTTCTAAAAGTGTTTATAAAGGAAAAGCAATAATATATACAGTAAAAAAAAAAAAATCTGAGCTGCACCAAAAGCACAAGTCCCTGTTCTCCCCTTGGGTACATTTTTCAAGTGTTTAAAGCACTCGTCATCCACTAGCTGTTTAGTAAAGTTTTGTTGCTGCATGTGGGTGGTAAAGCTCAAGCAAAACCTAACTGTGGCAGACACACAATTAAAGATGAACCCTTGTGAGGGGTGGGGCCATTGGACCATAGGGTGGACCGAGCAGTGGTGGTTTGGAACTAGCTTGCTTTAACAGTTATTTAACTTACTACATGTAGTCTTTAGGAAGTTTCTCTGACTGTGTTACTCTGGAACCTTCTAGAAGAGAATACTGGATGCAGTAGGGCAAAGAAAGATCGGCTTTCATGGAAGGATACATAGTATAAGGATTAATTATGGGTTGTGACAGACATGTCCCAAGAAAAGGAGGGGGGTGTGAGCTTTGTTTTGTCCTGTGCAGTCAGACCCAATGAGCGTGGGCCAATGGAATTCAACCAGTAATTAGGCTAGTGGATTGAAATAGAGAAATGCAAGCTTTATTTTCAAGGAATTTTTTTTTTCTTTGGGAATGAGCCACGTGGAGAGGCAACAGTAAATGCAGGCAGGGCACATGGCTTTTCCCTTCTGGTCTGGAATAAGGATTTCGTCTCCTCCTGGGAGTAGGATGAGATACTCCTGATAAATTCCACAAAGACACTGGTCTTTGATGTCTTTGTGGAGCCTGGAGCATATCTTGCTTCTGGCCTTTTGAGTACTTTCAGGAAAAGTAAATATCGATTTGGATGAGCTGGGTTCTTGCTATGCAGTTGAGCACAGGCCTAGCCCTAATTCAGGGCAGCTGAATTCCTGGATTTGAGTGGGTCAATTCTCTCTCTCTCTCTCTCTCTCTCCCTCTCTGTCTCTCTCTGTCTGTCTCTTTGTCTCTGTCTCTGTCTCTGTCTCTCTCTCTCTCTCTCTCTCTCTCTCTCTCTCTCTCTCTCTCTCTCTGTCTCTCTCTTTTCTCTGCCTCCAGTTTATTATCTCAGATTCCTCTATGAGTTGAAAGACATGGTTCTGTGTCTGTCTGAAACCATTTCTGCTGTTCAGGCTGACATCTAGTCTAGAGGAGGAGGGAGCTATCTTCATTCCTAATTGAGGCTGTGGGGTCCAGGGAGGAGCCCTGATTGAGTTGTCTGGAGAGATACTTTGTGAACAACCTTCCTCCCACCATGGACCAAAGGTTTGACCAGAGCTGTGACCCTGTTAATCTCTAAAGAAAATGAGGGGCATATTTCCAAAAGGACACAGGGAAAAATAAGTCAGAAAAGGCAGACAGGCAGATGAAAATAACAGATGGTTCCAGCGTGCCCTGAAGAATCAGACGTGGAGAGTAGAGGGAACTACAGGGGGATTGCCACCTCCTCCGAGAAGCCTTTTCTAGCAGCCGGATTTGGCTTCTAACCTCCTTGTTTGTGTCCACTGTGGCACATGAGATGCACACTACCATCTGGCTCATCATGGCAGCTTTGAAGGCGAGTGTTCCTCTGCTACGTCCTATTTCCTTCCTTCCGGTCACTGACATGGACTTATTGTTTGGATGAAGAAATGAAGAAGCAGGAGAAATAAAGACACAGAGAAAGAAAGTCATAAGGAATACTCTTGGTTTGCTCGGAACCTTGAATGAACGTGTAACGAAAAACCCAGCGAAGCCCAAAATGTTAGGGTTCGATGATGGCAGGACCTTGTTTTAGACTGAGCTTTTGTGGTGGGAAGCAGAGAGCCATGGGAAGTTTTTGATCAGAGCTGCTCGCCTCCCGAATGGACGTGTTCCTCCAACCCGTGGCTATATTATCTCTATTTTACATTCTGTTTTCTCTGTGGTTCTTGGTCATCTGCCTTGGGTTCCTTTGGCCCACGTTCTCCACGTCTGCATCTTTCACCAACTTTTACATCTTTACAAGCTGATTCTGGGCTTCTCAATGCACAGGGTGAGGGAGGATTGACCTTTGTGGTGCTAAGTGGGTATGGGGCTAAGAGTCCACCGGAGCAGCTCTTGGCTGCCCTCTTCTGGGCTTTCATGGGTACAGCGTAGTTACATCTTACCTCGAGTCGTGAAGGTCATATACTTATATTTGAATCCATTCAGGTTTTTCAATTATAAACCAAACTTGGTATTTTGAGTACTTGTTACACTTCTTATTTAATGAGGTGATATTTTTGTATACGATGTTCTGACTTCCCACAGATATATTTTTCATTAAAGAAATCTAAGCATTATATAGATGTAAAAAAATGCTTGTTCTATTAACTTGTGTATCTCTTTCATTTGAATTAAATTAGCTTTAATCTTAGTTGGAAGGCTGTTGGAAAAGTAGTATGTTTGGGTTTTCTAACTTGTAATATATATTTACACCTCCTTAATTTACATCTCCTCTAATAAGTCACAGTCTTGTGCCGTCATTGACATACAGAAATTGTCAAGTGCAGTTTTAGTGTTTATGGAAGAGTTTATGCAATGCCCAGTTAGTGATTTTGATAACAAGCAATTGGTATTTCCAGGGAATTCTGGACTGTCACATGGATCAGCAACTTCCCTGAGACTTGCCGATGCCAACACATGATGGACACATCTTCGCTGAACACAGGAGCCTTGGCTTCACTATGGGTGACAGAGTTACTTGCTTCGGAATGAGTTGTTTTCTGCAGGCCAGCAGCTATCTGCCTTTGCATTTTGATAAGCAGATACCTGCTTCCTTAGATGTCTGTGTAGACCATGCAATCTTCTCATGGTGCCAAAATTGCCTCTTGCTTTCCTGGGTCCACATGTCCAAGTCTTCCCACTTCACCTCATACATGCAAGTCCAGACCATCTTTCTAGCACTTTCCAGACCTCCTTTGCAGAGGTTCATCCCCTGCGTCATGTGCTATCTTTTTTTCTAAACAATATTTCTGTGGTGCTTTTCACAAAAGTTACAGGCATCATTTTGTAACTTTTAACTTTTTAGCAACATGGTATTTATAAATTTGAGCTGCCATCTGACTTCATAGATGTTTATGCCCCATATGGTTCCTGGAATAATAAGATTTTAGTGCCAGGAACTATATCATATACTTGTTTTTTTTCTCAGTTCCCAGAATGCTGAATGTCTAGTGCTGTATTCAATAGATGAGCAGCAATGCTGATGATTGATGGGCTGTTGTATCAATTGCCTCTCCTATCTCTAATTAGTATACTTTGACTGATAAATTATTTACAAAAGACAGATTGGCACCGGCCATCATTAACACTTCCCTGAAATATTTTCATGCTTTTAGATGCTTCACAGAATAGACCATCCAAATGGCTCTCTCTCTCTCTCTCTCTCTCTCTCTCTCTCTCTCTCTCTCTCTCTCTGTGTGCTCAATGCAGAGGGTAGTCACATTAGACTCAATCTTTTAATTTGTTGTGGATGCAGGATCATTTCAAAATTTCATTCTATTTTTTTTTAAATCAAAGTTTTACATGCAACTTTCAGATCAAACAATTTTGAAAGTCCAGCTGAAAACCAGCATACTTCCTGCCCCCATAATTCTCTGTTTCCTAGAACCAGCATATTCAACACTTTTCATTGGTTATTTTGACATGACCCTTGTGATACTGCTAAGTGTATGCCTAACTTTAAGCATTATATTTCAGCTCCAATTATGGCTGCTATTGCACAATTACTGATCGTGAATCAGAAACTTCCCTGAGACTTGCTGATGTCAACAAATGATGGACACACATCTTCGCTGAACACAGGAGTTCATTGGCACAGTCATTATCCCACTTGTAATTCTCTCAAGCTAATCATTACTGAATACAATATTCCATCTACACAAACACTATTCACAACTGAAGCATGATTACTTCTGTTGTTTTGTACGGCATCAGGATAGCTTGGAGTTGGTAACCACTTTGATTTCTGTCATTAATTCATTCCAAATTGCTTAATAGTTTAAATTTCTCCCTAGTGCATTAGTTCACATCAGGCATGCTATCACGTCATTTGGTCGTCTTTCCTGTGCCTGTCTGAGCTGTTCTCACGTGGACTACTTTTTCCCCTTCTTAACTGTAGTCTGATTTCACAACTATACTCAAATCTCTCTTTCCCCATCTTCCCCGGAGTCCCCTTTCTCACTATCAGATTAATATTCTTATTTCAAAGCTTCCTTACCTTCTTTTTCTTGGTTCACCTTATAATTTTAGAATGGTAACCTTTTGTTTGTATCAACAAAATACCTGTAATTGCATTTTTTTTTTTTTTTAAAGAGGCAGAGCAATTCAACCCAATTCTAGAGGTTCACTAGCACAGGTACCAGTAGCTTCTTGGGCCTCTTGGCTACATATGGCACCACGTAGTGGATAACATTATAATGTCAGCATATATTAGGAGAGACCATATGGCTATATAGAAGGCTAGACAGGCTGGAATTGAGTTTGCTTTGCTTGCTTGTGAGAGCCATCTCCCCTCAGCTATCTCATTAGTTCCTACAAGGTCTCATCCATTAATGGTTCTACCACTTCATGCATTCCTGCTCCAGGGACCAAAGCGCCCATCAGATCTTAAGAGACAAAAGAGATTCAAGCCATAGCAAGACCCTTCACACGTGAAATACTCTTCTTCCACCTCATGTTTAGTTAATGCCTTTTCCTATTCACAGACCCTTTCTACAGATCCCCAGATCTGTAGCTGTTCACTTCTAGAATGGTTATGGAGAGATCCAGACTCACTTTGAATCTGAAGAGTTCTTTTTGAAATGTTCAGTCTTGTATCTTTAACTTAATATTGTCTTTGAAATTAGAGGTGATTAACCCTAACATGCAACTCCTCTGTTGTTCTGAACATTTAACGTGCCCTTCTAGTTTAGAAATTCATGCCCATCAGCATTGGGAAGAAACTTCTAGATTCTTTTGTGCCTCCTTCTTTAATCTTATAAGCTCCCCTTTCTTTAGCTTAGCTAATAAGCTTAGTTATTTGGTCACATTGGACACTTAGGCTGATTCTAAGCTCATGGCTTAAGGATTCCAATATGCTTTATTCTTTCCAAGGAATGAACTTACCTCTGCTTGGGTTGGGGAAGGAATAGGATGGGAGACTTTGAAAAGTCTTGCTGTGTCTTGAGTACTCTTTCAATTGATTGCTGGTAAATTGTTTTAACATCACTTTGATGGTGAGCCATACCCAGGGCTCCACAGAGCAAACTGATCAGCTTCTTGAGTTGTTCCCACCGTTGGCTTGGAAGTCAGCTTTCTCAGGTCTGTTACATGAGTTCTTACTGGCTTATATGTTTTCCAGATCTCTAGATTTTAGCCCACCAAGCTCTCCTCTATCCTCTCTCCCATTGACACAATGCCTGTAGACAATGTTTACTGTGTTTTCATTGAGACTTTTGAAGGAGCAGGAATAACCACATCTGTTCTATCCACCTTGTTACCTGAAACTCTATAACATTCTCCTCTTGGCAGTGAGTGATGTATCGAGAATGGGGCCGTGCTGTGGCATTTATCTCGAAGGAAATATGAACAACATTTGCTGAAGTAGTGACAGATGCTAGAGGTTGGCACAGCTGCCTACCAGTCTCTTAGATTAAGACAGAGATCCCTGGTGGGAAGGAGTAAGAGAGATATCTTATGACTGCCAACCCAAGCCTGGCTTCTACTTTATACAGAGAGAGAGAGAGAGAGAGAGAGAGAGAGAGAGAGAGAGAGAGAGAGAGAGAGAGGAGTACATGCACTCAGGAGTAAACTGGCAATGTTAGTGGAAGTGCTCTGTCAGGAACCCAGCTAGCATATGTAAGGGAGAAGCGTGGGACCATCCGTCATTAATCCTCAGGCAGGGAGCAATGCCACAGCTCCTGGAAACTTAATGAAGCCAGGCTTTGACTTTGAAACTAATGAATACTCAACAGATATTTTATTTCTCTGAGGGAAAGCTAGGGAGGGTTTGAGGCTGTAGGAGTTATTGTATCTCTGAGCCGATGCTTATGGGTGTTAAGATTTGTAATTTGCTGAAATGGTAAGGAAAGACTTTTATATGAAAGCCTCCTGTCAACACCCAAATGATACAAAAGGAAATAAACTGTATATAGTAATCACATGGGCTTTCCTCCTCCAGTGCTTAGAATCTAAAACTGCTCTGAACTTCTACTGCTTACTCTGGTACCATCAGAATAGCCACTAGCTACTGAGCACATGTCAGATTCCAAGCACCACTCTCAGTAGTTGACGTGCATCCTCTTATTTGAGTCATACATAAATTTTTTTTAAATAGACATTAACAGCATATACACAGATACTCCAAGAATATTTAAATGAATAACAACAGCAGTGAAAAGATTAAGAAGACTAGTAAGGTCTTCAGAGTTCTTCATATACATAGTTCATTCAAGTCTTGAGTTATCTGGAAGATGTCCTCCATGTGTTTGAGCACTTGGACCCCATTTGGTGGCACTATTTTAGAAGGTGATAGATACTTTAGGAGGTGTGGGTTATTGAGGGAAGTCTATCATTATAGGGGGAACACATTTTGTATTTTACAAGGTTATCCAGGTTCTAAGTAGTTCTTTTCCTAGGTCTGGATTACTGATTTTTTTTGGAGGAATATGGAATATTTTTGAACTACAGCTAGGGAAGCCTTAGAGTGCTATAAACCATGCTTACAAGGTTTCATGGGGGAGGGAACAAGGACTTTTCCAGAAAGGGAGCTTGAGGCCCCTTTTATGTTATATTATGGTAGAAAAATCTGGTTCATTCTGCCAAAGCCCTGAGAATTTGAATGAAGCTGAATTCAAAAGTTACAGAATTAATTTTGTTGGGAGGTGAAAATTTCAAGACAGCCTCATATTCAGGTTGTGGCATCGTTATTGCTCATTGCATGTGCTGAGATTTAAAATAAGAATTCGGAGCAGAAAGATATGGGATGTGTGCAAGGAAAGGTGAGAGGGTGTGGCTGGGAACCGACCTTGCAGAATGGGTGCCAACAATCTGCTGTAGGTGGAAAAGAGATTAGGGCCATCAAAGAGACACTATGTGCTTTTGCATTGGAACAGTAGGAAATGTTTCTTGAGGGTAGATTCCCCAACTACTGAAAGCTTCAGCTTATAAAAATAAAAATTCCCTTAAAAAAGAAAAGCTGAACTGAGAATGCCAGCTCTACTGGCTAGTTTTGTGTGTCAATGTGACACAAGCTAGAGTCATCAGAGAGGAAGGAGCCTCACTTGAGGAAATGCCTCCATGAGATCCAGCTGTAAGGCACTTATTCAGTGATCAATGGAGATCACTCAGCCCATTGTGGGTGGTGCCATCCCTGGGCTGATGGTCCTGGGTTCTATGAGAAAGCAGGCTGAGCAAGCCATGGGAAGCAAGCCAGTAAGCAGCATCCCTCTATGGCCTCTGCATCAGCTTCTGCCTCCAGGTTCCAACCCTGCTGAGATACTGTTCTGACTTCCTTCAGTGATGAACAGCAATATGAAAGTTTAAGTTTTGTCCCAGTGTTTTGTTGCAGCAGTAGAAGCCCTAACTAAGACACCAACACAGGGGTATCCTGCTGAAAAGGAGACTAAGGTAAGGAAGACGTTTCCAGATTCAGCCATGAAGGCACAAAGACACCATGTCCTCAACCCTTGGAAAAATTGATGTCAAGTCTTTTCATCCTTTGCCCTAAAGGATCAACATCCATTCTAGCAGAATTGGGTCACTGCCTTGCCCACTTGCTATGAATGTGCCGACTGAAATTTATGCAGAATCACTTTGTTTCTCCCATCCAGGCTTGAGGCAGAGTCTCCATAATTGGTAGGGCATACTGTGAATTTGTCATGCCTTTAACCATGGAGACACAAGGGAGTCTTGAAAAATAAAATCATCTCCTTGACTGTCCAGCATCAAGCTCAGGAAATAAAAACTCTCTTCCAAGAGGAAAACACTGAATTAAGTGAAGAAATTTAATTCCAGAATAATACTCCAAGGGGCATTCCAAAGCAATAAACCAGAGAGCAAAAACTACAAAGCGAGAGAAAGGTGAGGGGTACTGGGGGAGAGGAAATGTGTGACTGCCAGCGTGGTTTTTGTTTGGCCTGTGGGGCATGCCTGCTGACAGCTGATTCTGGTTGTGCTCTGATATGCCATGGAGACCTGGCAGGGCCAGCTGTCACTTTTGTGGCTCTGCCTCGAGTACTGGTTATATCTAGAGTAAACCAGGTTGGGTGGCCAGGAAAGCAAAGCTGGGGGGGGGGTTGTTTCCCACACATGGAAGACTCAACCTCTCCAAAGCTGATTAGAATTCTTTCCTGTTCTCATTCTGTGCTCCCAGGCAAGGGCAGCATTTTTGAGATTTAATAACCAGCAAAGAAAAGGCCCTGAGTAATTTGAACAGGTGCCACACTAATCAGAACCTCTTAACTAAGCAGGACATCGTGTGTCTAGTGGGAAGGTTGTGGGTCCTGTCATTGACATGGCCTTAGTTGCATCTTAGATGGCTCTTGGAATCCACTATAGCTGTACACCTTTGAACATGTTAAGATTTTAATGAGCCTCACTGTCCTCACATCCGTACAGAATGATGTTTCCTTTTAGTCATTTTGAAAACATATGTCATTGACATGGCCTTAGTTGCATCTTAGATGGCTCTTGGAATCCACTATAGCTGCACACCTTTGAACATGTTAAGATTTTAATGAGCCTCACTGTCCTCACATCCGTACAGAATGATGTTTCCTTTTAGTCATTTTGAAAACATATTGCAGCTCTCTATTGCTGGATAACAAAGCAATCAAAAGCCCAATGGCCCAGCTGTCCTAGGAGATGGCTCAGTGTACAAAGTGCTTGCAGCCCAAACAGAAGGACCAGAGTTTGCATTCCCAGTAAAAAGCTAGGTTATAACCGCACAGCTTCATGGGAAATCATTCCTGAGTACTTTTGGGTGGGAAGGAGAAACAGGTCGATGAGGTTCCCTGGTTTCCTAACCTAGCAAAATGGAGAGCTTCATGGTCAGGGAGAGACCCTGTGGCAAGAGATAATGCAGAGAACGGGACAGGAAAATACCAGCATGCACACACAGAAAAATGGCTGAAGGAAAATAAAGAACAAAGGAGTTGACTGGCTTACTAGCTATACCAGCGATGTTTGCTTAGTCATTTATTATTTTTTTTTAGGAGAATGACTCTTGTGTAAGCTTCGTGGTAGGTACAGAGAAATTCAGCCACGTTGTTGTGCCTGAACAATTGGGATGGAACAGTGGAGGGTGGTGACGTCACTCCATCACGTGTTCTGGCAGATTGCTTGGTGCTTCGCAATCAAAGAACAGAGGAAGAGAGAGAAGGGGCCCAGTAATTTCCAGCTGACCCCTAGAGACCGTAATGAACTCAACAGTGCTCTCCAATGTCTAAGTTCTAAACCCCCAATTCTGTAACATTATGTGGAATTATGGGCTGTATGGGTGTAAATGAGTGTCTGTTTCCAAATAAAATCAACATGAATTTAGGCATGGCCTGTAGCCAATGGGCAATCTTTTTAATAAAAACAGGACCAAAAGATTGGTGGCTCAGAAGCACAGGGAGACAACTCTGTGAAGAGGGTGCAGGCTCTGGAATGATTCTGTGTCAAGCCTGCAAGGTAGAAGAGGCAAGAAAGGATTATTCTAGAAGGCAGTGTGGTGCCACTGATACTTTTGACTTTTGGCTTCCAGAATAGTGAGAAAACACAATTCTGTTATTTTAAGCCAGATGTTTTTTTTTTTTTTTTTTGATAATTTGTTATGACAGCCCAGGAGTTTAATTCCGTGGCTGAGATCTGGAGCCTGCATTAGCTGTGGGATTAGCAAAGGCCAGGGTCAAGACAGGCTTCGGCTGGGTGCCAGCTTGTTTCCCATAAATGATAGGAAGGGTCTCTCTGAGTTCCAGGGCTGTACAAATGCACCTGTCTTTCAAGAAAGACTCTCCTTGCCCCTTAGGAGGTCATTTACCTGAGGGCTTGTCACTAGCCACCAGGAGATGAAAGCTGTCCTCTTACCTAGGAAGGAGAAACCCTGAAAGACTGGGCACTTAGCTCCTAGCAACATAGCTTGAAGGAGGTTCCATTAAACTGGAAATGCTAGAGAGGCTTTAGTTGGTAAGGTCCTGCTTGTTCTTGCTCCCTTGGGGAAGAGGGGCCCTGAAAAATTTTAGATCAGATATATAAAATAAGAGTGACTTCTGGGTGGTAATTTATCCCTCATCATCATCTCAGGGCCCTTCATGTTACAGGGAGATGCAAAAGGAATTTTGTTTGGAGTCATGCTACTGTTTCTAGCCTGTGAAGAAAGCATCGTCAGGTGCCCAAATGTCCTGCATGTGATTAATTACTAGGCTGTGCCAGCTTGCCAGGGTGAAAGGGAAGATGCAGACTAGCAGCGCCAGGTGGACAGGGACTTAGGTACATTACATAATTGTCCTCTGCATTCGAATCTGTTCCACTTCCACCTGCTATTTTGCTGAAGGGACAAGTGAAATCCACACTTCAGGATCCTGCAGTGTGCAAAATGCTAATTGCTTTCCGCAGCCAGAAAAGTGTCACAGAGGGCGTGCCTCTCCGGAGGAGAAAGGAGGGGAGGCTGCCTCTCAGACGTGGAGCTAGGAAGAGTCTAGCTGACTCAGCGGGCCCCTGACAAATGCACATCCCTCCTTCTGGCCCTCCTTACTCTTTACTATCATGGCCTTTATCAGTGAGCAGTGGGAGGACCAGCAACAGTGGTGTACGTGCGAGGGCCGTAACAAAGAGGATCAAGGGTTTGTCTATACCGGGAGATGCTATTTTAACAGGTGCTTCCGTCTCTAGAGAAGTACCATTCTGAGTCTCCAGTTAGACGCTGGAGATTGTTTCCTGCACAGTGGCTCTGAGCTTGGCACTCAGCAGATGTTCAGGAGGCCTTGTTAATTGAATTCAGTCTGTGCTACATCTAGCTTGTGGCAGATCTGGGTCTCTAAGATCTAGTCTCTAGATCACTGAACTTTGCTTTCCCCTCGCCCCCGATTTCATCTCACTGCTAGACTCACCATAGCCTCCTGGAAGGATGCTTTGACACTCTTGGAAGTTCTCCGGATGAATGTTGCTATGATATAGTCTTGCAGAGAGCAGACTGCTCAGAAGTGAGGCCAAGCACTGTTTAAGTTGGGTAAGTAAAAGGGAATGCTGCTTCGTGGATCACAGTTGTTAGATGACCATAATATTTGTAAGAGAGGTGCCTTAATAACACTTCACGTGCAAGTATTACACACCAATTTTAGCTTTTAGTAGCTTAGTTAGCCTATTGATATTAAATTATAAAATCATTTTCTTTTTCATCAACATATATGTCTATCTATATATCTATCCATCCATCTATCATCTATCTGTCATTTATTTATCTATCTATCCATCCATCATCTATTATCTATCTATCTATCTATCTATCTATCTATCTATCTATCTATCTATTATCTACTTGTATGATGGGATTAATAGGTAAATATGTATGTATATATCATTTATCTATATGCTTAGATATCTATTTGTTAATAATTTATCATCTATGTATGTATCTGCCTGTGTCTGTCACTAACTATATTGACTAAGAACTTGAAGGAACAGAATTTTAAAGTATCTCTTCAGAGTATGGAATACTCTGAATAGAGTATGGAATAATCTTGGAATAATCCAGATGCTGGCATGGAAGCCATAATCCCAAACACTTGTTTTGAGAACTTGTACCTCTCAGGATTTGTTAGTTATTTTAGAGTTTTGCATTTCCCCAGTTTATTTGCAGTGTTGTTTAGAAGCTCATTAGCTGTTCATAATATTGTACCTAAAATAATCCATAGGCACAGGGAGCTTAACCTTGTTAGGACATTGTCTTTACACGGTTCAAGGTGAAAGCTTGAGATTTTGACATTGGATAGAAAAAGTTATCTGGACTGGATGGACCCAACTTACTGTTGAAGTCACGGTGCTAGGCCTGGGTGCAGAGCAGACAGAGCATCACATGCCTCCCACATGGTGCCTCAGTTATGTCTGTAAAGGTTTACAGAGAAAATGCCATAGTATCACATAAAGAAAGAAAGAAGAAAAGGAAGTCTGCAGTAGAAACCAGCATTAAGCTTAGCACACAGTAGGCTGTAGGGAGCCTTTTCTAGGGAGATGAGAACAAATGTCTCTTCAGTCTAGTAGGGCACAGGTGGCAGACTAAAGCGATGAGCTCACCCAGGTTTAGATTAGTGGACCAGTGTATTCATTGAAGTTCCATACAAAAGCATGGGCGACTCAAAGGCAGTGCCATCACGGAAAAGCCCATATGAGGTGGGAGATGACTCCTGAGAGCTGCATCCCTGGTTCTCTATGTACAACTTGCAACGTTGAGGTAGTGCAGTGGTCATTTCTGCTTATATGGCATGGAAGAGGAGACTTGTGAATCTTGTTTCCTGAGCCTTGTCAGTTTGGGTTTACTTTCCAAAAAGCAATGGTCTAATCAGGCAGAAATAGCCACACGACATAGGCATTTTAACATTTGGAAAGATTAACACATTGAGTTTGAGATGAAACGATTAGAAATTTATTGCCTTTTTTATGTCTGATATGTATCCTGGTATATATCATTGGGGATAGAAGCATGTACAGAGACAGCAAGTTCTGTTATTAAATTCTATTTCTTCTTGAAGCCATGATTTGGTAATCACACTCAGAAAACCAATTCTAAGCTCCCAGTGGACTTGTTCCCCCTATCCTTTTGGTTTTAAAAGCAACTAACTCAAACTAGCAAAATAAGATGAAATTTTGTGAGCCACCAGGAAGCAAAAGACTGTTTTGTGATTTTAGTGATAAGGACACGCAAAGTTGTTGAATTGCCAGGTTGGTCATTGTTACCACGGCCTGCACTGCAAAGAAAACAGGCATCTTCATCCTTCTCTTGTTGGAGGAAGAGACCGTAGCAAGAATTCTCAGTGAACTTTTGGTACCACAAGGATCCAAATCCTCTCTGCTTGCTATCATATTTGGACTCCAGAGTTCTTCATTTATTATTGAACTCATTAGATGTGGTCAAGTTAGGTCTATCCAGGCCAAACAACAACTGTTGCCATTGGCAGCTCTTTGTAGTTTGGTAACATTAAATGGTACTAGTTAATTCTCCACATCGTAGAGATATCTAGAAGCCTGGGGAATAAATAATTTATTGTGCCCTTGGCAAAAACCCTAAATGACACTTCTATTCGTTTGTTTAATAGATGAGAAATATGAGGCTTTACCTTGCTTAAATTCATACCACTAGTCAGTAATGGAACAAAGATTCCAAGCCAGATTTATCTAACTTCAAAATTTGAGCTTTCTTCAAAATGCCATTCTCCCTTAGTAAAGCATCCTCAGAGCAAGCTTTAAGATTGATTCAACATATCCAACCCTCATGGTTCCCTCCCTAGTCTCCCCGTTCCCCACCATAACTTAGCTGACAGTGGACACCAGGGCCAAACAGGAACCACGTTCTCAGCTTTGTTGCCGTTAATGCTGGACTGAAGCTTCTGGCAATATCTGACATGGAGGTCTTGAGTTATTCTTTTCATCATTCAGCAAAATCACTGTCCTGTTAAGATGTCTGTCACAGGCAACATGAAGTGACAATAGTTGGACTAAATGTAGGATGTAGGTTAGATCCCAACCACACGATTCCAGAAAGAGCTGTAGCACAAATGTTAGGTGTGTCCATGCACACCAAATACCTGTAGGTCATTTCTCATTTCATTTACTCTTCTGCAGAGTGGCTGGGGGAAATGGTTGCAGGCAGATAATCTCACAATAAATTTTAAAGTTTCATTCTTTAAACATGTCTCATGATTCACTCAGTTACCATAACGTGGAAATGTAAGGACCACACGGTTCACAATAGCAGAGTTACAACATGGGAAAGTGCTCAGCACACATTAGGGTATGCTGTGAGGAAAATATAAACCTCTGATATGCTGAATCTTCGACATCTTGGGCTCTAACTGTTATTCTTCTATAGTAATGACCTTATCAGTGTTTCTTTCTGATAGCGCTGAGGCTTGAACCCAGGACCACAGGCATGCTGGGTAAGCCTACCACTGAGCTGTATCCCAACTCTACCCTTACTAGTACAGCACCATCTTTCTTTGTTCATTATTTCCAGTCAGGTAATCCATTCCACTTTGATTGGAGAACATAAATATTGGCGTACTACCCATCACTTTACAGAGAAGTCACCTTTAAAAAATGATTGGGAAAACTAGGGGAAGAACAGAAAATGGACATTTTTTCATATGTAATAAAATACTAACCATGGTGAGGGAGGAAAAATCATTGTTGTTTTAATTGAATGATATTATGTCAGGCAAGGGTATGAGGATATTTAGTGAGGTTGAGTGGTTTGTCCAAGATCAAGTCTAGATTACTAGTGCATTTCTTTCATGTTGAGATTGCACTTGTTGAGTTTAGAGGTGTACTTAGCTGTTGTCTGAAAGGGTTTGTTCTTCCCAATAACTAGAGACATTATAGAAACATCCTACTGTGTCTAGTTTCCTTGGGGAAGGAGAGCTGAATTTGAACTTGAATTACAAGAGAAATTGTAATGACCATTTGTTGACTCTTTGCTCTCCTCCAGATTTTGTAATCATAATTGTGATATACAAAAGCCTAATTAATGCTCTTAATAATCCTGAGAAATAGATCCACCACCACCTATTAGCAGATAGAATTATAAAATAATGTCTTTGTTCCATCCATAAACTCTGATCTACATAGGGAATTATTGAAGGTTTGGATGGTCAGTTTCCAGTGATCAGAAGGGAGAATGTTGGCAATGCTGGCCGCTTGAGTGCACTTCTGAACTTAGAGAACTTGCTCTGCTCATGTGCCGAGGGCCAGGGAGGCAGGAATTCCCAGGAACAACTGTCAGATGAAAAGAATATTTATTTCAGTGGGTATATACTCTAGGTACTTTTGCCTGGGACCTTTTTTTGTGCTGTATAATATAAAGTCTTTCAGGGTAGACCTAGAAGATTTGAATCCAGGTGTTCACAGCTGTAACCCCCTTATCAGTGTATCCTTTATGAGAAACATTCCATTTTCTATCTCTTTCCTATTTCTTCACCACGTGTCTTAAGTTATGTTTTCTGGGAACAGACTCTGACTTGGAAATTGCTATGCAAGAGCATTATTTGAGAATAAAACTGTAACATTAAATCTAAGGATGTGAGGAAACAAATGGCCAATTGAAATATAAGCACTAGGAAATAGAACAGTTCAGATATCCTGGAGAATTTCATCAGGAATTTTGACCTGGAGTTAAGGTGACCAAGTCACTGATGAATACATGCTGCCTCTTAAAGAGAGCATATGCCTACAGGATGGGCAGTACCCAGAGAGCAGGGTGTCAGCAGTCAATTCCACTGGAAGACAAGTAATAATTAACTGAGCCCTGAAGGGATATCTGGACATTACAGAATAGCATCCACTGACATTTTGTTCTTGCTACAATCTACTTGTAAATAAATTATAAATTCTTTTAAATTCACAGTGAGTGTACCATAGAGAGAGAACTGCAAAAGGAGCCATGCCTTATAGCAATGCTTTGTTCTTGGGCCCATATAGAATACTTACTGGATACAGAGAAGCAAGGACGAGATCATCAATCAACTTAGAAAATATAGTGTCCTGAAGGCGATACTCCACCAGACATGGATCATCACTTAACTACATCTTCCTTTTGTTCTATTAGATTATTTCTGGGTCGTATGGTATGAATTAGAACAAGGGTACTTAGAGCTGTCTGCCCATTGCCTCACCTCTTTGCTGTAGAGTCTCTTGGACTAGAGGAATGTGATCTCATTAATACTTTGTAAGCCTTTGGGATAGATGTGCTGGCCAGGAGTTGCTCAGCTGTGGTGATAACCTGCACATGGGCTCTGTGTTGATTTCTGTCATATTATTCTTGTGTCTTCATATAGAAAGGGATCCATTGTAAGCCATCTGTCAAAAGTGGCTGGCTAATGATCTTGAAATAAGGAACCATACAGGAAGGTCAACATGGGTCTTTCTGGATGGCAGCTTGATTCTGTGGTAGTGGCTGTAGCTTGAGCAGTCTCAGGGAATGGGTTCATAGAACACATTTTATATTTCTCCCCTGATTACCACTTTTTTTGTTGTGGTAAATCTTTTATTGATATTTCAAAGATCCTAAGCAAAGAGATGAACAAGCCTTTGACCACTTCCCATATTCTTGCCTTGGGATGTTCCTCTATTCCTGCAGAGTAGAAATCTGGCTTACAGGGAGACTTCTTTTCATCAGTCTTAGATGTACAAGATGGGGCAACTCATATAGGTCATGCTTTTTTCTTTTCTGTTCTATCACTGGTCATAAGATAACCCTTTTTCCCCTTTGTTCCCTGACTTTGTTGTGGGTGGGTGCTGAGGATCTGGCCCAGAAGCCTGTGCTCTCAAACCCTATTAGCATCTGTAAACTATCATGTTGCTTCCATCACTTGCCAGATGAAATTTGTCTTGATTTACCTTATGGTAAGATCCTAGCTCATGATGCAAGTCTCTAGCTGCACCACTGTTTGATGTCTGTAGTTCTATGGTCTATCTCTACTAGTATTTGAGAAGTTGCTTCCTGAATTTCTCACAATGACAATGGGTTACCACATACAAATTTTCTGAGTTGTGAGCATAGACATTCTCAGACCCCGAAGAGATGTTTTGACAATAGCATTTCTTTTTTGACTTGTACCATTTGTAGGATGTAAAAATTTGTCATTTATCAATAGTGGAATGATTCAATATACTATCATATTCCTAAAAACTATCCCAGTGTGGTAACCTTTTAGGTTTTAGATTTGTTTTAAAAAAGTGATACTTTGTAGAATCCCCAGAAAGTCTATATTGCTTAAGACTATATTCAGAGAAAGCGAAAATTAGCTGGCCATAGAATAGAACCATAACTATACCCACACATGGCACCTGGTAAAATTCAGTGCTTTGCAGTTGTAGTACTGAGGTCTCTGTTTCTTGCTAATATTCAACATGGGCTGCCGTTACTTCCTAGGTGTGTTCTCAAGTACTGGCTGCATGATCCTATCATGATATGGTAGCCAGCATGAAAGACTCTTGCTACAGGATGCTATATTAGATATTATATAATGTAATACTATCACAGAGCTGGGGGTGAAAGGAACCAGTCTCCAGATCATACAACCTGTGTAGGACTTGCTAGTGGAGAGTATTAGAACATTCCTGGACACTGTGAATTTTGGCTGCTGAAGTAGTTTGGTCATTCAAAAGTACTATAGCCCTTCTTAACTCAGTTGCAGAATGTGGAGCATTATTTGAGTGGTCTTCTCGATTCTCCCCAGGTTAGTGCATACATAATGCCATTAGAGATGGATAGAGAGAAGTAGATCCATTTTATATAATAGATGCCTTAGGGCTTTAAGGCTAATTCTTTGGCAGAAACTTGATTGCAAATCGATGGTAAGGGGAGATCTTTCTCTCAAGTGACCGAGGTTCCATTTATTAATACATCTGTTCAGTCAATCACTATTCATTACTTCATTTACCAAGTACTGAGACATAGCAGTAGGCCATTCCTTATCATTGGTATGCTAGTTTAGAATGGAAAATTGCTTAACTTATTGTAAGATGATCTTATCAGTGATGGAATTGAAAAATCCAGACAGGTTGAGTAATTTATTCCAAGATTTTGGTGCTCATTTAAGAAAGATTTAGTGCTATAACCGAGGGTCCAGAAAGACACAATAGGCCCAGGAAAGACAACGACATGGCATCATATCATACGGTCTGGACTAGATGACTAATTTTAATATAATAGTTATTAACATGCTTATCATTTTGCTGCTGACGGCCCAGAGGCACAGCATGTGATCTTTGTATCCATTTTTCTCTAGACAGCTGGATGCCATCAGGAGCATTTAAACAAGGCGTTCTCATAGTCCTGGCTTTGATTTAGTTTGAGCCCAGGGGAATGATTTAGATCTAGGAAGTTCCTCTTCCAACCATAATTCAAAGTACAGGGATGAGAACACTGGCCGATCTCTCAGAAGGGAAAACACTAGCTTACCATTAAAGCCAGAAATATGCGAAACAGCTTCTCCCACTAAGTGCGAAGCCAAGCCTTTGGCCAACCTTCTGTCTAAGCTGGCAAGCCATTGCCAGGAGGATACATACCGGATCCTCCTCAGTTTGGAAGGCTGATTAGAACCCATATCACTCCCTCTCTCTCTGTACTAGGACCTGCACAAGCTTAATTTTCTGTTTCTTTGGGAATTAAGCAATGCACCTCTTGTGCTAGCACAGTGCCGAGAAGCAATCTGATTACTGACACACAGCCTGAGTTTATTCTATTTAATTCATACCTGAGTACTGCCAATGCTCAATCTTGCAAGCCAGTCAAGAGCAGTACACTGCTATGACCACCAAGGTGACATTCCTTGGCATTTGGCTACTGGCATCATGCCAGACACTAATTCCCGTCCCAAGGAAACCATTCTTCACAGACAGGACAGGATGTTAGAGACAAATTATTTCCATGGTAACCAGGCTCCAAATTTGCTCCCTGTGGATATAAGCCAAAATTATTTATACTGTCAATTTCTCTTTAAAAAAAAAATGTTTTTGACTTTTTATTAGGTAAGAAATCAAGGTTGCTGATAAATCCTATCAAACTTATTTATTCATAGGCAGTGAGGCTTATTGGCCCAGATAAATGGCAGTTATGGGTGGAACAAACCATAGTCATTGAAATCCAGGATTATGCAGCTCTCAGTGTTGAGGCTGGCCTGTATGTATTTATTAGAAGTAAAATTTTTCTTAAATCTGGAATATCCCGTGTATTCCCTGGCTTTTCTCCACCCTTTGTAGAGTAGGAGGGTAAGTCACCTTTGACCACAGTCTGTGAGATGACACATAGGGGATTGTTCAGCTCAGCTTCTTCCTAGAACCCTAGAAAAGGTGGCTCTTTTTTTTTTTGTTTCTCCCTATACTTAGGGACATCTATTTTTTCCCCCCTCTATATTACTCAAGATTAGGCAGATAAGACTATCTGCCCCTTTTAGTCTGGGTTTCCTTATTGCATACTTTCCTAAAAACAGAATCTATAATATTTAGTTGTACTTGTTGGAGTAACCTGTCCCTCACCCACATGATCTTGTAGATTTCTCAAGTGATTTTTGAACTTTGTGATGGTTTGTATATGGTTGGCACACAGAGTGGCACTCTTAGGAAGTGTGGCCTTGTTAGAATGAGTGTGTCACTGTGGACATGGGCTTTAAGACTTTAATCTTAGCTGCCTGGAAGCCAGTTTTCTCCTAGATGCCTTCAGAACAAGAGTGGAACTCTCAGCTCCTCCAGCCCCATGTCTGCCCGGATGCTGCCATGTTCCTGCCTTGATGAAAATGGACTGAACCTCTGAACTTGTAAGCCAGCCCCAGTTGAGTGTCCTCACAAGAATTGCCTTGGTCATGGTGTTTGTTCACAGTAGTAAAACCCTAACTAAGACAACCTTATTAGGGGAAGTGGTGTAACTCATCTCAGCACTTCATTTCCACCCTAAGTCTTTACTGTAGCAGGTGTTTACTGTGTGACTCTTGTATGTATACATATATATGCATTTATCAGGCACCCAGAGAAGAGATGGCTTCTGCCCCTGAAAGGGTCACATGGTCTGCACAGACTGTCCTGCTGATGTATTTTCAGGAAGTTTTAATTTTAATAAATATTTGTTGAGTGAGGAAGTATTAAAAACCAAACACTATGATGGAGCACGTAAGCAATAAATATATAGGGCTTCCCTGTAGAAACCCAGTAATGACTGGACATGCAGTTTTGCAGTTGCTAGGCATGCTGGATGCTGGGGCTCTTAGATGACTCTCTATGAGTTGCGATTGGTGGAAGAAAACCTCATTCAAGATCCAGTCCCTTCCCCTAGCAGAGTTTGCGATTGGAGCAATATTCAAATGTCTGGCTCCTGTGTCTCAACTTGAGAGAACTTGAACTGGCCGTTCTGTACTTACTCTTGAACTGCACTGCTCCGTAGTTCTGTGTAGGCTCAAATAGAGCTTATGTGACTCTGTGACGGTCTCTCAGTTCAGCTCCTGTCTCTGCTCAGCTCTACTTCTCTCACTCCTTTGGGGTCCATCCTGAGGGTATGCTGACACTCACTTTCTAATGTGATCTTTTATCTCAGACATCAATCAAGGAACCTGATTAGGACATAAGTGTAACACATTGTGGAGTTATAGGGTCTCTTAGGGTTTTACGCTGTGAAGAGACACCACGACCAAGGCAATTCTTATAAAGGCAAACATTTAATTGGGGGCTGGCTTACAGTTTCGGAGGTTCAGTCTATTGCCATCATGGTGGGAAGCATGACATTGTGCACAGGCAGCCTGGAGGAGCCAAGAGTTCTACATCTTGATTCGAAGGAAGCCAGAGGAGACTGTCTTCTAGAGGTAGCCAGAAGGACAGTCTCTTCCCAACTGGGCTGAGCCTGAGCATAGGCAACTTCAAAGCCCACCCCCACAGTGATGCACTTTCTCCAACAAGACCACACCTACTCCAACAAGGCCACACCTCCTAATAGTGGCACTCACCATGGGCCAAACATTCAAACACACAAGTCTATAGGGGCCAAACCTATTCACACCACCACATTCTGTAAGAGATGTGAGGGTAGCACTGGAGATTTGAGAGTGGTGGGCAGAGTAGAAGGTTGGGTCAGCAACAGAATAGAATAGGGCTCTCTAGATAATGGAAGGAAGGATGTAGCTACAGTGAATATAGGAATGTGGGATCTTGAAGCACTGAGAACTTGTGTCCTCCACTGCATACAAATATCTCCCCATTTATTGTTGACCTCAGTTACCCTGACTTCTCTAAGGGAGCAGTTCAGGCAGAGGGGTTGGACACAAATGTCCCCACCTTGAATTGCAGCACTGGTAGAATATACTCACATCAATGAGGAAGAACTACAAGTCATGAATTTGAAGACACTGGAGGGGACAGAGTGGAATTTGAGAAGGACTTCCTAGGCAGAGCCAGTGGGAGGACATCATGCCTGTCTCTGTGGAGGGCCAGTCTTATCTGGGAAGGGCTTGCCTTGGCTCCCGGGGTTCCTTGACGTCACGACTGGGTTTGCCAGGAGTGAGAGAAGAAGCAGCATGCCTGCTGTAGCCAAGCAGGCTAGCCAAAAGGAGCATCTGTCTCTTCCCCGGCAGGTGCCAGAGCAGAGATGAAGATGAAGGCTGCAGGGAACAAGCTGCCTAGAGGACACGAGAACTGGGCTGGTGAGGTGGCCAGGCTGATGTGAAAGCAAGATGCTTCAACTTTCTAGATGACTAAAGATTTCAGCCATGCTCATTGCTTCTATCTCATGCAACTTTTGTGAAATAATAATCCAAGCCAGATAACACTGTACCTGGTATGTGGCGAAAGTCATACTAAGCAGACTGACTGACTTCCTAGTGGTTTTAAGCAAAGAACTGGCTCCCAAATCACTTCTCCCATACAGGAGAAGAATAAAGTCAACATCTTGTGCTATTCAGTTTGATGGCAGTTAGGTTTTGTTCTAAGTCATTTTAGAAACATCTGGAAACAAAACTCAAACCTTCTTAGGAGATACCACAGCAGGAGGGTCCACTTGGCTCTCACAGGAAACCTCTGCCTCCTATCTGTAGAAGAACAGCTTGAGCTTCTACTCCAACTTCTGTTGTCCTACTTGGACTGCATCTGTGGAGTGATGGGACTTTGTTGCTGCCTTCATGATACTACCTGTGATAAAGAAAATTTGAGGGTATATGGAATTCTAATGTCAAGATACAGACATGTATGTTAGTTTTAAGCCTGAGAACACGATCAGAAAACAGAGGCAAGTGACATCAACCTTCTGGTGGTTTGTTTGTTTGTTTGTTTGGCTCAGCAAGATCCCATTTGACATCCCAAAGCTTCCCTTGCTTGGGTATATTTTGAGGCACTACTCTGCAGTTCATCTTACCCGGTACTCAGTACTCAGTACTCAACCCTCAGTTCTGAGCCTCTTGAATCAGAATCCTACATTTATCTGATTGCTTATGGTAAATTCTGGGGCAGACGCCATGATGGAATTAAAATTGCAATAAATTAATTGGCATATTTCTGTGAAGAGTAAAGGAGAGGAGACCTTCAGACGCTGTGCTGGTCTGATTCCTGTGGAAATAAAGAGGATGAAAGGCTGTTACACGAGTGTCCTGGCCACACTAGTGGATAGTGCTGAGTCAATGCCGCTTGTGGATTCTCCAGTGATACAATGAGTTAGCACAGTACTTATAGAAAAACCCATAATAAGTAGGAATAGGCTGATTGTAGTGACTGTCTGGATTTGGCCTAGGCAAAGCATGACTTTGGCATTCATGGATGTCTGGGCTGAGCCTGCCAGCTATGTTCACTGCAGCAAGTCCTCTCAAAGATCCAATAGACGTATTTCCATGGCCACCACAATTTCTCACTGAAATGGGAGGCTCTTCAGGACATGGAGTGATCTCACATGTCTGCAACCTCAGGGATTTCGAGGTGGGGGAGACTGAGACTCTGAAAGTGCTTGGAGTAGGTTGAGTAGTGTGAGTTGGTTTATGTGGAAACGGGAAGTTTTGGGAGGTCTTAAGACTGAAGATTTGAATGTTGTGAAGGAAGGTGGAATAGATTCAAGCTGGACATTTACGTTTTTTTTTTTCCATGCTGTAGGAGTGTGGGTTGTGGTTAGGCACAGACACAAAGGCACTGGTAGCAGAACATTTTTGTGTTGGTGTCTTTAGGACCTGGAAACTTGGGGTACGGAAAGTGAATCCTTAAAGATGACAAAGGTTTCCAGCCCCATGGACTGGGTGCATGGAGAAAGAGAAACTGTTCTTTCAAGGCCAAAATATTCAGTTCAAGAACAGATTTGTTGGGCTGAAGGCTCTCTTAATACATCCAGGTGGCAGTGTCCAACTGAGTGAGAAGTGCCCCTCAGGAGCTTGACAGAGACGTCCAGGTTAGAGAAACATACTGAGTTAAAGGTTAGGGAAACATATTGAGAAAAAGGGGTAATGAGACCAAGGTGAAAATAGACACTAGGTTTCAAAGACTAATTGAAAGGGGCCTGCTGTATGTGTGGAGACAGCTGTTAAGCCGTTTGTTCCTTCTTTTGTAGACGTGAAGAAAGCAGACAGGGTGATCCCACTTACGTCTGTTCTTTTGATTCTCTGGTGAGAGGGAATTTCTCTTATGTCTATTTTTTTTTCTCCTCAATTGTGTTCCTTCGATGACTGTGTTCTCACCTCTGATGCACAGGGGACAAACACAGTGATTTGTACAAAAGCTGTGAACTTCTGAAGAGTTAGGGGCATTGCTTATTTATGTCTGTCTGGTTCTAAAATGGTACCTAGACTGTAGGAGGGACTTCAAGAATCTATGCAAAACCGAATTACTTAGCTTTAAAAGTGATTTACAGTTTAACAGATCTCTGAGGATACATCAGACCCCTAATCTTCATAATCACGTTGTTCTAACTTCCACGTATAAATGAAAAAACTAAACTCTGAGAGGCTGAGTAGGTTACTTGGAGTTTTATAGTAAGTAAGGCTGTATCAGTCAGGAAAGGCCAGGCTATGTATGCTCAGTAACAGACTAAAACTATCACGGATTAACAATAAAGAAGTTTATTTATTGCCTGGGTGAAGCCCATCGTGATTCTGGGCACTGTTTGGCATCCTCCAGGTGGTGACTCAGAATTCTGGTTTGTTTTCAAGCAAGTGTCAACAAGAGCCTTTAAGACTGTGCCAGAAGGACATGGAGAACCAAACCTGGGTTCTTAAGAAGATCCAATAGACAAAGAATCACAGTGATTCCACTCATAGTTCATTAACTACAGAAGGCACATGACTCATTCAACCCCAGAGAAAGAGGAAGGTGGGTGTTGTCCCTTGAGCTTAGAAGACCCGGAACCGTTAGTAAGTAGCTCCATCATCTATCTGAACACAGAAAGGACCTTTAACTTAGATTTATGAACCAAGTGAAGAGTATTTTATGTCTCTGTCTCGTGCTTCTCTTTTAATCTAAAAAGATCCATGAAATTTTCCACATTAATGCAAGTTTCTAATGCTTAATTTCTAAAAACAGTCATATTCTCTGTCCCTTTATTCCACTTTCTCTCGTTCCAGTCTTAAACCCTGTCTCATCATGTTGGTACTGAAATATAAAGGCTCAAGGGACCCAAAATATCTCAGAGAAAGTCTCTGTCTCAGAGGTAATGGATGATAACTTAGGTAAATGATTGAGCTGGATTGTTTTCTGGTAATTGAGTTTTTCTTCTTTCTTTTGAGTTTTTGAAAATGAGAAATACAGAGTAAGACACTGTCATCAGCAGACAGTACTCCCTAACCCCCAGGAGTATATTCTAGAAATATGTGAGAGTCAGCTTAGTCCTCAGGCTTCCCTGGGTTTCTTACTTCTCTCTATATGGCCACTCTTCTGCAGACAGGGACTATAGCCTGCATGCTCATATGATGAGAGGGGCAAGATTATCAGGATGATAGGTACAATGAACTAAGCAAAGAGAAAGAGATGGGGTTGATTTACACACAAGTAGTTCCTCAATCACTAATAGAATCTAGTAAAAGTGCTAGCTGTGGTCTGATGGCTCAGAGAGCTGATACTGCCTCTTCAACCATTCGTACATTACTCATTAGAGTGCAGAGGCCTCTAGATGTTTGGAACCCATAGGTAGTAACACAATGAGTCCAGGGTGGCTGCTTCTTTGTCTTAACAACTTTGGGAAAAAAATGTGAAGCAAAGGAAAGACTCCAGGCTGTATCATGAGGATAGTGAAAGCTGACATTACTGCATTTTTGTTTTGTATCAGGTATAATGCTGAGGTTTTCTTATTTAATCTTTTGAGACTATGGGGTAGGTGCTTTGAACATTTTCCACCACACCAATGAACACTGCCTGGCTCTAGGGCAGGCAGTTTCCATCTCTTCTCATTTACTTCTATTTCCTAGACCAGTGGTTGGTAGACAGTAGGTGCTCAATGTGTATTTGTTGAATGACATGTTCAAGGTCACTGATTGAGTTGAGAGGCAGGGGAGCCAACTTAGGAAGCCAGACAGCCTGGGTTAAAGGCTCTCCCTCAGACACACTGTATTGTAACGTAACCTCTTGTCTATATTTGGCATTCGTGAGTTATGATGCGTACAGTGTCTGCTAATCATTGTGCATTTGGTACCTTGCTCTGGCCCTACCCTCTTGACTATAAACAACAGAAAGAGAGGCGGGGTGGGGAGAGGGACATGGTTTCTTCTTACACTGCTTGGTCTTGCAAAGCTGGGTAAACAGTAGGTGTGAAATGCATGTTGATTGGTTGTTCAGCTGCAGTGTTCTTGGAAATGGAAGAGGCAGTCACACCTTTGGCAGCTGGTTTTTAACTTCTTGGGGGGAGGTTACAACTGTTCATACCCCTCTTGGGGGAGAGAGCCCCCAGTGCAGTTTCACTATTCCACTAGGAGGAGTCAAATGCAAACAAAATACTTCTCTTGCCCTCCTGAAACCATGGTAGCTTGTGGCCACCCTAGAAAGGAATGGATAGGAGGCTGGGCTAACCTCTGAGAATGTGCTTCTGTTTACTCTGTCCTTGCTTTCTTCTTGCTTGGTGGCAGCAAGGTATTTGGAACTACTTACAACCTTGTGGAGCCATGACTGCTCAGTTCCTGAGATCCCTGCAGCTTTCTGCCACGGCTGACATACGGTTGGTTTTGTCTCAGGAGCAGCAAAGATAGACTTTGAAGGGCTGCCAGCATAAGGATGAGGCTTCTCTGGAGAAATCCTAGAATCAAAGTGAAGGGTGCCTCATCTTTTCCTGCCCCTTCTCTTAAACCACAGAAGGTCTGTACCACTTTCATATCTTGGAGAGATGCTGTTCAAAGTTGAAATTTCTTTTCTCTCTCTGTTTGTCTCTCCCTTCCTTCTACCCTCCTACTCTCTCTCCCTCCCTCCCTTCCTCACTTTTGATTTGTTGAAAGTTCTACAGGTTTATACAATGTAGATAGTCATATCCATCCACCATCTCCCTCCAATTCTCCCTTGTAGCCCTTAGACTCCCAGCTTCATGTCTCCTTTTAATTTTCTGATCCCCAGTTAGAACTGCCCATTTGCACATGAGTGCAAGAATAACTGGGGGGGGGGGGTGGGTATAGGCAATTCTGTCAACAGCCACATCCTCAAAGGAAAAGGACTTTTGCCCAGCGGCCATCAACTGCCAATAGCTAGTCTGATAAGGGTGGGACCTCAGGGGCTCTCCCTCATCCCTCATTTAACTGGATTGATCTTTTGCAGGTAACTACAGCTGCTGAGGGCGGATGCATGCAACAGCTAGGTCAAGTACAGAGGTTTGCGTTTCACAGCTCTCCGCCCATTCACAGGCTCTCACATCCTTTCCACTTTCTCTTCAAAGTTCTGAGTTTTGAATGGTTGACATAGATGGCCATCCACAGCTGAGCACTCAGAGTTACTTATACTTGGCATTGTGACCGGTATGAGTCTCCACATTAACCATTACCCCTTGCAAAAAGAAACATTTCTGGCCAAAGTTGAGAGCTGCACAAATGTATGGATACAAACACAAATATTTAGAATGCAGTTTGGCAATATGACCATTTAGCAAAACAACAGTAGGTTTCTGCTGCCCCAGGGCCTATGATATTCCATTGGCTTTTGACCAGATTTATGGTTCTAGGGTAAAATTCGCCCCCCCCCTCCATGAAGCAGCCTCATAGCCAATCAGAAAGCAGTGTGTATGTGTGTGTGTGGGGGGGGTGGGGGTGGGGGTGGGGGGAGACCCGTGCCTGCGCCTGCGCCTGCACGCTGTTCCCCTTCGCGGAGCTCAGAGTAGTCTATCCCAGCGATCCAGGCTCCAGCCTGCGCAGGGTTCAAGCAGAAGATCATGAACCGCAGCTGCCAAGTGACCTGAGTGGCCTGGGTCTGCCACAGCGTGGCCAAAGGGACACCAGACAAGGTAGAGCTAAGTAAAGAGGAAGTGAAACGTCTCATTGCTGAAGTAAAAGAAAAATTACAATGCTGAGACCATTGGTGAATCTCTGTTGGGTCTTACGGTCTATGGCAGTAATGATTAGGACCCGTATGTCACCCTGGAGGACACGGAACAATATGAACATGAAGATTTCTTGATTAAGCCAACTGACAACCTCATCATTTGTAGCCGTGCTGAGCAAG